>NW_028112813.1:0-16295 GCF_964234715.1 Podarcis melisellensis
GTGCATAAGGTGCTCAGGCATTCAGCTGCCAGTGTGGAGAGAAATGGTGATGTGACATGCTGGGGTTTATTACAGAAACATGAAGCTCAAGAAGGGAAAGGAAAATTCACTCCGTTATAGAAGCTATCACAAAAAAAAGCTTCCATGATCCCATTGTCCTTCTGAACTTCCCAGCCGTACTCTGTTTATATGGGTTTTCCCCCCCTGATACCAATACTCTCTCCCCATTTGCAGCCATCAACTGGTGTAAGCCATCTACTGGAACGGGCCTTTAGGTCTCAGTTTTAAAATCCTTACTTTGGAGAAGTATTTGACCCAAATGGGATTAATCCAAGATAAAGACTTTGACCGAGGTAACCTTTTGATAGTACACCTAACTTATGTCATGACCCTGAGCTGTTCCTACCACTTAAACTTCATGACATTAACACACATCACAGAATTTTAGTTCTGAACAGTATTAGCATTGCTATGTTTTCGCACCGCACTCGTCTGAAGAACGACCACATTCTAAACCGCTCAGAAAGTAAGCAGCAGCAGCAGCAGCAGCAGCAGCAGGGTTTGGATTTGATATTCCACTTTATCACTACCTGAAGGAGTCTCAAAGCGGCTAACATTCTCCTTTCCCTTCCTCCCCCACAACAAACACTCTGTGAGGTGAGTGGGGCTGAGAGACTTCAGAGAAGCCCAAGGTCACCCAGCAGCTGCATGTGGAGGAGCGGGGAAGCGAACCCAGTTCACCAGATTACAAGTTTACCGCTCTTAACCACTACACCACACTGGTACCAAGCAGGTTCCATCCTGCCCACCCACATCCAAGAACAGGGATGGAAAAGCTGTAGCCCTCCACCTGTTCTCAGCTCCAACTCCTATCAGCTCCAGCCAGCATGGCCAGTGGTCAAGGATGGCGGAAGTTGTAATCCAGTAGCAAATGGAGTGTTTCCAATTCCCCATCTTTGTCCTTGACAGACTCCAGTGCTCTGGAGCAACCATCCAGCACCTTTGGAAGTAGCACAGGCCTCTTCCGTTCTGTTTTATATAGAAGATCAGTCTCTGGAGATTAGGCAGAGAGAACGACTGGATCAAGGTGAAGCGGTGAATTTTGTGGCTGTATGGAAATGTGCACCTAGTACTACTGTACTTCCTGTTCCAAGTTCAACTGTACAGTGGTACCTCGGGTTAAGTACTTAATTCTTTCCGGAGGTCCGTTCTTAACCTGAAACTGTTCTTAACCTGAAGCACCACTTTAGCTAATGGGGCCTCCTGCTGCTGCACGATTTCTGTTCTCATCCTGAAGCAAAGTTCTTAACCGGAAGCACTATTTCTGGGTTAGCAAAGTCTGTAACCTGAAACGTGTGTAATCTGAAGCGTATGTAACCCGAGGTACCACTGTATATCAACTAGATCAGCTTGGCTCCCCGGGGTGAGACCTACTTACCGGCTTTCGATGATGACGATGATCCTATGCAGGTGGTGGTGGTGGGAAGCAGTCACAGCCCTTGATGCATGCATATGATGCTAGCACTATGCTCATTCAGTAACAACGTAGGCCTCATTTGTGTGGCTGTTCTGTTCCCTGCCCCCATTTCTGAGGAGGAAGGGTTGCACAAGTTGGGTTGGCACATGTTAAGATGCACATGCATACTGCTTGCCTCTCACAGTACCTTATACACATGTGTGTGAATATGTGGACATGCCCTGCACCTCCTCAGTCGCATAGCGAGTGTGAAAATGGGCTTTTTTCCAGCCGAAATGCACTGGAACGCAGTTCTGGCACCTCTCAGGTGGGCACCATTGCCATGATAAGAGAATGAGGGAGTTCCGGCACCTTTCAGCCCAAGCTCTCAGTCTCTAACATTCACATGAGAGGTAGAAACTCCACAGGTGCCGTCTTTTTTATCGCTACATCATCCTGCCTAGGAAACCTGCCGGCTATGCAGCCATTAAAGGCACAGGACCTCTTGTTAGGAAAGAAAAAATGTCAGTCCTCATGGTAAGAAAAACCAGTGCTACTCCCTGCACTGCCAACAATTGCAATTGCAAACAATAATTGACTAGTTACAATAGGAAATAACCCTCATCAGGCTTAAGATCCCCTTAGTTCTGCAATAGAATCTTTGTTATTGGAAAACCAGGCTGATGATAGTTTGTGACTGCCATCCATGCTTTCCACTTGTTTCGGCACTAGCCATTTCGTCCCACTAGAGGGCACCATTGCTAAATTTATTGTCTTATTCAGGCAAATTTTCAAGAAAATGATTGTTTCAGTTCAGTGCTTACACTCCTGTTTTTAAAATTCAGCCTTATTTGCATGCATAAAAGTATACAAAAGAATTTTCTCACCGATCTGCTTTTTATCACAGAATATCGTACTGGGGGTAGCTGGGCTACTTGATACTCATTTAATTTTTTGGTACAACATTTATAGTAACTTTCACAGATTTAATGTATTTTAATGTTTTCCAGAAGTTTTAAAAGATGCCAATTTCAAAATTTTGTGCATCTATGTGGAAAAAGTTAGCAAAATTTAGCAAATTTATTATGTTCCTTTTGTATGACTGTTTCCAAAAGGCCATTCTTGTCATTTGAATTTTTACCCCGTCTCTGGGTAGAGCAGATCAAATCAAATTTAAAGGATCTTTTCTGTCCTGAACACATCAACACTTCTTATAGTTGTTGGTTTTTGGTTTTGTTTTTAAAAAACAGCCTTTCAAGTAACTCAGAATAATCAACTGGTCCACTTACAACTATGTTTTTTATCTGTTTATTTCTCCATGCTATTTTGTACTATTTCCAGCTAGGCTTAGTTATGCAAAGTCTCTTGTAACACAGAGAAAGCCCTTTGATAAAACCGCAAAATCCTCTATGATTGCCTTCTCACCTCCAGCTAGTTCCTCCTTTATTGATGGTCTTCATCTACGTACGTAATGGACTGGTATTGATTCGCTCCTTTGGAAAGAGTCAGAATGGGGCAAAAGCCATAGCCTTGGGGGCACACAGTTAAAAAAAAAGTGGTACGATTCTGGAGAAGGGATCTATACACACCTCTGGCCAATGTGGTGCTAATATGGCTGGTGTGCAGCACTAATCCTTTGGACTCATTAAACAAGGATTTGCTGTGCTTGAAGCACATAGGCAGGTGTGGTTTTTTTTAAGCCACTTATGTCCAAATTTCTGCTCTAGTACAGACTCCAGCAGTTTGTTCAATAATTAGCCTTACTGTATTGCCATATTAATTTATTTTAAATACACATATTTCTCCCCTTCCAACACCCACACACCCACATCAAAATGGTGGCTGTAGGATACAAAGTGCAGCCAGACTTCTGAAGTGATTTTTACGCCTAGAGAAAAGAGTCAAAAGAAAAATGATTTGTGGGAAGAACAAAATAAGACAGAATTAAATCATAAGGTTTGTTCATTCTGGGAGGTGTTATATATATATATATATATATATATATATATATATATATATATATATATATATATATATATATATATGCAGGTTTTGGTGTCCTCGGGTGTCTTCCCGTGTAAAAGTTGGGGTGTCTAGGCGACGTTTCGACGAGGTCTCACTCGTCATCTTCAGGCTGGTGCTTTCGGCTTCTTGTTACTGGAACAGAGCAGGATCTCAGTGTTTGAGTTCCTATAAATACTGTTGAGGGGGTGTGGTGTATAGCCTCCAATGTTCTGGGCAGAGAGGAAGTTCCCAGGCTAGTGTGCCTTTTCTTCTTTTGTTCCTTAATTACTTGAGATAGAGAAACACCCTCACAACATGAACAAGCGTGACGACACATCCCGCTTGCCAGACATCTGGAAATTAGCCCTCCCCTCAAAAACTGACACCAGATCCAGAGGCACACAGAACGCCATCACCAATCAACCACACCAGACCCAAACCCAGACCCTCTCCACAGATAAATTACAGACACCATCCAGTAGCCAAACCATGGTGGCACCTCCGGATGCTGCACCCCCCTGCAATCCCTACACAGATCTGGCTGACACAGGCCACAAAACCACAGCTCGCCCCTATACACGAAGCCAAGCCAGAGCACAACTAAGTGCAGTACAGCCATCTTCTCAGAAAAACTCTTCACAAAGTTCAAGAGGTCAAGACACAAAGACTTTAGCAACTAATCCACACCTAATGACCCACCTAAGTGGTACTCAGGATATCACTCAAGAAATCACTCAAGATATCCCTCAAGTAATTAAGGAACAAAAAAGAAGAAAAGGCACACTAGCCTGGGAACTTCCTCTCTGCCCAGAACATTGGAGGCTATACACCACACCCCCTCAACAGTATTTATAGGAACTCAAACACTGAGATCCTGCTCTGTTCCAGTAACAAGAAGCCGAAAGCACCAGCCTGAAGATGACGAGTGAGACCTCGTCGAAACGTCGCCTAGACACCCCAACTTTTACACGGGAAGACACCCGAGGACACCAAAACCTGCATTCCTGTACCCGTGAAAATCTACGAAAGCATATATATATATATATATATATGCAGGTTTTGGTGTCCTCGGGTGTCTTCCCGTGTAAAAGTTGGGGTGTCTAGGCGACGTTTCGACGAGGTCTCACTCGTCATCTTCAGGCTGGTGCTTTCGGCACCAGCCTGAAGATGACGAGTGAGACCTCGTCGAAACGTCGCCTAGACACCCCAACTTTTACACGGGAAGACACCCGAGGACACCAAAACCTGCATTCCTGTACCCGTGAAAATCTACGAAAGCATATATATATATATATATATATATATATATATATATATATATATATATATAGTTATAAAATACTTCTTTTGTTACTGATTTGGCAGATACGTTTTGTTATTTGCTTGTTAGGCGTGCATCTCTCCTACACTGTTTTCACATTTTTGGACGGCATTTGTGGCAGTGGCTTTGACAGCTGCTCTTAATGGCTGACATCCTACCCCCCCCCATGCCCTAGACATTGTGTCATTCTGTGTTTTTTTAAAAATCAGTTCAGTGGGGGGCTGTCATTTTGCATGTGTGTGGTGAGTATCTTAAAAAAAAAATTATAATAAAAAAATATCACAATGTTCCAGAACAATGCAACATCTTGGAACTTCTAGGAAAATAACATGGCAGACACGCCAGGAGGACAACTAACATAATCTCTGCTGCTACTGGCGGAGTAAAATCGTAGGGTTCTCCCAATGCAAAGAAAAGGTGAGAAACAATACATGTACCCAGTACTTCCTCCTGGCATTTGTTTCAGAACAAGTATAAATTTAGTGCAATGCTTTATCTAAAATGAATACACAGCTCCTAAATCACATGTATGTGTTTGCCACTGGGTGACTGTTACACTCAAGGTGGTTAGTTACATGCATGTGAAGTGCCTATCATTTACACAGAATCAGAGATTTTCTAAGCCAAGCCTCCAAATCCTTCTCTTTGGTTAAGCAAGAAACATCAACACATCTGATCTTGCAGGAAACAGCCCAGCTTTAGAAAAACTCTTGAGGTGAATGCAGAGCCAGGTTGCTGAGGAACAGGCCACGGGGAGCATCCTGAAATGAGCGTATTGAGAGTTGATTAAAAATGAATTGGGAGACTTGGTTTGTGGGTGACATTCCTATTAATATTGAAGAATAAATTAATTTTAGAGAAAATAATATTTTAAGGTATTTTTAGCACATCTTTCATCTTGAATGTGATCTCATAGCAGCATACAGTAAAACAGAATTTAAACCACAAATATCAACAGTCAGTCACATAAACAAACCATTCAGATGTAATCTGGATAAATTAGCTCCCATTCTGTGAAATGGGGAT
The DNA here is from genome assembly GCF_964234715.1 of Podarcis melisellensis. Lineage (NCBI taxonomy): Eukaryota > Metazoa > Chordata > Lepidosauria > Squamata > Lacertidae > Podarcis > Podarcis melisellensis. Next base: position 5,808 of record NW_028112813.1, read on the forward strand.
TTTGTTCTGCTATATGCAGTCAAATATGCAGGCTAAATATGGGACCCAGACCCAACCTGTCTTGTAGTCAGTTTCTTGGACTTGTCCGTGTTCCTTTTTTCCGAACCTCATCAGCTAGCCTTGGGGAAAAACCCGCTTATTTTGTTGGGCTTTGCAAGGTTAAATATCTGGTTCAGGTCTCAACCTCTGCCTTGTACTTGGTTTGTTGGGCAAGTTACTTTTGCTTTGTGACTAGCCGGTTCTCTCCACGCCCCACCCCTTGCCTCAAGCAAGCCATTTTGGGCTGGCCATGTCTCCCCCGGCAGCCATTTTAAGATAGTTTCTTAATTTTCCAGATGTGCTTACCACTAAGATCAGTGGGGGCACCATATTTTCCACAGACAAAAAATTGCAAATTTTCAACCACAAAACCAGATTCCGTGCCTACTCCTTATTGCAATTACACAAATCACACAGGTTTACAGAATGTGGCCTATTTGAGTCCACTTTTGCAAGGACCCATACGCCCTCATCTGTTGGGAATCTGAGATGCACCAAGCATTGCCTATAGGGTGTCAAGTCTAGCTTTGCAGCCATAATGGCTAGAAACTTTAAAATCCAAGCTGAGAGCCACAGGAAACGTGCTGTTCCTTCACTAGTACACCACTCAAAATAGTTCTCCGGCAAATCCGAACTGCTAAAAAGTTGCTGTGTTTGACACTGGAATAGTCTCTATGGAACAGAGTCAGTTATTGGTACATTTGACTCTCACTGAGCATATGTGTGTTCCTTTCAAAGCATCCCAGATGAACAACCTCTCAGTTTACAAAGGAAGCTTCTTGTTTGTTTTCTGATTATCATAACATCCAAATGAATTATTGTCAATTATAAAATCTTGTTTCCTTCAGGGTGTAAGATGGCAGCTTCCAAGTTCTGAGCAAACACTTTGTACATGAGACAATAACCCCCTGAAGCAAGACTTGTCCTTGGATCCCAACAGCCTCAGCCCACAGGATAGGAAAGTGCTCCTCCTCACTGGCAGAGTCCTGGATATTTTATGTGACAATGCTATTCATTTTCTCAGTTGCCAGCTCATCCCAAGGTTTTAACACCAGGATTATAATGTGTTAAAAGCAGTCTTAAAAACAATACAGTAGATCAAACCAGCAACAAGTCTAAATACCCTCTTGCTGTTTTGGAACAAAAATAAATTGCAACTTTAAACTCATGGAAAGGCACAAAAATTGCAAAATTTGCCAATTTTATGAAAATAAGCCAAATTGTGAAGTTGAAATTTATGTGGCATCAGTAGCCAATTAGATTAGGGGCTTTCCATTTTTCTTCATTCCTTGTGAAAATGCAGGTTTGCTGAATAATGTGTCAATACAATGTGAACCATACTATAAGGAAATTTATTTTTAAAATTATGGGGGTCTACTGATGTCAGTAACAAAGATCTGTGAATTACAGCAACACTGCAGTTTGAGGACAACTGGAGAGAGCCATGTTATTCAAGAGTTAACCGAATTCAGTGCAAGTATCCCCATCACGAAATTTCAGATTCCTCCTGCAATTTGCTTTAACTGATGGAAAATAGGAAGTATACTTACTGGAAATCTTGGGGAAAAGACACCATGTGATTCATCCTCTCTCCTGGTGCATGTATGCATGATCTGGACACACGTGGAAAGTTGGGGTCCAGGAGAAACCTTAACGTTGCCTATGGAATTGCTGATGGCGACAACTGTGATAACAGGGTCAGAGAAGCACTATCTGACATGGCTCTCTATCCTAGTTTGGATCTATATTATGGGAATAATCAAGATTTTAGTACAGCCAGAGTTTTCACATAATGGGGCTCAAGTCAAAAAGTCTGCAGTGTGTGAAGCAGCCCTTGGGGAAAGATAGACAATAGTTTAAGTTGAAGGTGAGAGGTGTTTATTGCGGGCCACCAGGAAGTAAGTCTTCCTCTGTATGGAATGATGCTCAGCAGCAGGACCTGCAGATCTGCTTCAATGGAAAACTCACACCGCAGCCAACAAGATCCTCAGTTCCATGGCAAGGATCTGATTGGCTCATGGGAAGATGCCTTTCACAGTCTGTCCCAGGTAGGCACTAGGCTTCTGATCTGAAAGGAATTGTGTCTGCCACTGCCACAACAGAGAGAAATGAGAGGAAAATATATTCAAGCTGCCGTTGACAAAGACATCCTGCAAGCGGGAGCTGATTGCCAAGTGCGGAATTCCCTTTTGAAGCATCAATTGCTCCATTTTCTCAACAGAAAGGAAGTCAAGGAGGGGAGAGAGAAAAAGGCACCCCTTTGAGAAAGACAACCCGCTGCGGGGAGCAGATCATTTTCCAGACTGTTGAAGCAGCAATGCTAGGTAGAGCCTTTGTTATTAGCATACGTTTTCAGTAGCAGTTCTCTTACAAAAGCAATGAGAGTCAAGCTCCCTTTTCCAACAAAATTTTACCTTAAAAGTGTTAGCAGAGGGGTGTAATAGAAAAAAAATGCCTGGGCCAAAATCAGCAATCTAAGGATATGTAAATAAGTCTATTAGGTATGGCAGCATGACCACTCCTCTCATGCCAGCAACTGGCATTACGGGCTTCTTCACCAACATGCAGAATTTCCACGAATCTAGCATGACTAATAGGCACAGAGAGACATATCCTCCATGAATTTGGCTAATCACCCTGATAAAGTTACTATTATGGGGATCACAAAAGCATTATTTGTTGGCATCCAGACTCTAGGGAGACAATGGAGGAGAGCTCCTTTGGGGTGAGGGTCAAGCTGTTGGATGGTTGTAGCGCCTTCTGTAGCTGTAGAGACTGATGCGGGAGAGGCATGCTTTGTTGCAGCTGCAACCACTGAAGGCGTCCAGTCGTGCTGCTGCAGATGCACCGTGGCACTGCTTCTCTCTGCGCTCCTCCCAGTGGTCATTCCTCCTCTGGTCAGGGCTGTGGATACACAACCTGTCTGCCTCCAGGCATTGCAGTTGTCTGCAAGGGATTTCCACACGGCGGGGGTTGATGCTGCCAGTCTTCAGTTGGTCCGCCAATTGGCCTGGTGCTGGAAGTAGCTTCCTCCCCACTTTTACATATTTAGGAGCTGTGGGTACTAAACAGCTGAACAGGGCTACGTAAATTGAATTATTTTACTTGCATATCAAAGTCCAGTGACTATAATCTCTTACTTACCTTGTTTGGAATTTTGTGGTGGTGTTGTTTTAGGATGCCACCCAGAGAAGTGCTGTTACTTGCCTCCTGTGTTACAGAAGCCCAACGTGCCTTAATAAGAAGTTGCAAACTCAAACAGAGATTACAAACTCAAACTCATAAGGATATGTATAACACAATAATTCGTTACAGAATTAGAGATAAGAGTTTATGAGTTGAGATAACTTCATGTTAGTCCATAGTCAGATTTGACGTGAAAGTCTTAGTTTCAATCATTGAGCAGAAGTCAGAAGTCAATTATGGATCAGAAACCAGGACAGGGCAGCCTCTCTTTTAACTTTCAGGTGTTTCTTGAAGACTTTTTGTGTGCTGACAACCCTTTGCAGCTATTTGTTTTTTGTTAGCCAGTCGCTTGAATGGTCAACCGTATTTCATTTATTTATTTTTTTAAATGTTTTGTAGGTTGCACTGTCTTGATATTTTATGATACAGTGGTATAGAAATGCTTTAATAAATAAACAGAGTCAGAGGCAACAATAAAGTATCCAACAATGCTGAACTCAAAGTAGAGAATGGAAGAAATCAACAAGTGAGCCAAATCCTGCTGCAAGAACTGTACACTGCAAACACCCCAGCAAATCTGAATAAGAGGTCAGACAACAAGTGGTCCATGCAGTTACATCTCCTGCTTGATTCTTTTTGATGTCATCCACAAAAAAGAGAGAGAAACATTTTTATCAGTTATTTTTATTTTTAAAAAGTGTTCATATAGACTTTAAAAAGAAACAAACCAAAAGCTTTACCCAGGCAGAAAAAAGAACCCAAGTTACAAAAATAAACTGCAGACCTATCCGTTTGCCTCTTTCCAAACTAACACCCAATGAGCTCCTCTTACAACTGAAGGCATGAAATGAACATCTTAACAGTCTTTAAACATAATGTAACATTTTGGATATGAATAATTAAGTTCTACTAAGTATGGACTTAAAGGATGTAATTCAGTTTTGCTTTATGTTCCTTTAAGAACAATCCACCCAACATTCACTTGTGTAAAATGAGGAAGAAACATAACACCATTTAGGCTGTTCAAAGCCATAAACAATTATAGCCAGAAGTGCCTTTCCCTGGAAGCCTTAAATACAGTGTAATATCAATGAAATTGCCATGACAAATTTTCATAGTTAAAAGTCATGAACTGATGATACTGTAGTAATTTGAGGTAGATCTGTTGGATGAGTAGCAGTGTAGCGACTGTTTAAGAGCAGACATGACTCAAATGATAAGACAGAAGAGTTAGTTGGCTGTGAGTTTAACAGTGGTGGAAGAAACAGCCAGGAATATTTCATTTGCAAGAGGCATCAAAATGAATTGGATTTGCATAAGAGCAAACCTTGCACTGTGGTGCATCTCCTCATTTTCATGGGGGTTGCTCACGAGAGAAATTCACACGATATTGCATCCAGTTTTGGAACAGTCAGCCACAAAACTCAGGGTCTCATTTTCTTCCTCAGCTTATGGCCAAGATTGTGGACTTAAGATAACCTGTATTTTGGAGGCCCAAGAAAGGATTTGTCAAAACAAAAAGAAAAACATGTTATCTGTTCTTTTTCTGGCGTTTTGGCTCCCTGTATTTTTAGACAACTGAATCAAGATGTATACGAGGTGAATTTGTAATTTGTGTGTAAAAATACATATATCTGATCCACTTAACTGAGAATCTAGCTTGTGATGAGTTTGGGGAATACCTATACAGGCTGTCTTCTTAGAAACATATCTGATATGTTACCATTTTATAATTCTGACCCATATGCAAATAAACATGATTGAGGCTATCTAATTGGCAAAATGCAGTAGCTTCTATGCTCAATTTCACTGACCTTAATTCTTATTAATGGGCACTTAGATCTTTTGCACCTCTGTCATTCAGAAGTGGTAACTTCATTTCCGAAAAGTGGCCTATCAATAAACACATTTTGACCTAAGCAACAAGGAAGTCATTTTATACAGATTGATATAGATTGTTGACAACATAATAAGGCAACTCAGCTTGGCACCAAATACAATTATCTGGGTAGGACTGTTAATCCCAAGATGAATAATGCATTATCAAGTCTTGGGGTATAGGGAGAGGAATGTATTTCAAACAGTTTGTGTGTGCAGTTAATAAGGTTCGCACAACATGGTAAACCAAACTGCAGATTGTAGTTAATGAGGGGAAGAGCGTAACCGTGAGTCCTGGTTCAGACAACACACAAAGCCAAACCTTGGCTTAGGTAGGCACAGCATTAACAAGGACTAAGGAGGATCAAAATACCTGCGAGCTCCTCTATGGGAGCCCACATGGTTGCATGTTCTTGCTAACCCAATTTGGCTCACATTGTTGCACAAGCCAGGTCAATAATATTGAAACTGAATGACATTCCCTAAGAACCTGCCCTTTCTTTCCACCGTAATGTACAGAGGTCAGAAACAACATTTTCATTCCCACAATTCCGTATGCGGTTGAATGCACACATACATTCTTGCGGAAGCAGGCTTCTTCACATACTTCAGTGGAATGGGCTATGAACAGGAAGCCCTTGTGGACAGGGTTGCGGTGCAAGCTACCAGGTCCATGAGGATCTCCTGGTTGGGGCCACATGATTACCAAGCTCACGAGGGTGTAATGGCATTATCTGTCTCTCAGATCACTGCTTAGCCCTGGGGTTGTCAACCTGGTCCCTACTGCCCACTAGTGGGTGTTTCAGGATTCTAGGTGGGCGGTAGAGGGTAGTACAGCACAAGCTGAATCCTCCTTCCATTGAGCACTGGTGGGAGGTAAGGAAATTTTACCATCGAGAAAGATGCATTAGTGGGTGGTAGGTATAAAAAGGTTGACTACCTCTTAGCCCAGGCTTCCTCAACCTCGGCCCTCCAGATGTTTTTGGCCTACAACTCCCATGATCCCTAGCTAGCAGGACCAGTGGTCAGGGATAATGGGAATTGTAGTCTCAAAACATCTGGAGGGCCAAGGTTGAGGAAGCCTGACTTAGCCTAAAGGCAACTGACATGAATAAGGTACACTGCTTACTAGCAATGCAATCCTATGTAAATTCCTATTAGGAATGGAAGTAAATTCCAATGAAGGACTTACTGCCAGGTAGGTGTATATCATTAGTATACTGGACTCTTTTATGAAGTGTAAAGAAAACTCAACATATTTAATCTTAAAAAAAAAATATCACTTAAGCTGCAGCAGCCAAATTGACCAGAAATATCCCCCCTTTTATACCAGTGCTTTCAAACATTTAAAGAGTACACAAATATATGCTTTCTGTGGGAAATATCTAATTACAGAATTAGGTTTTCATTTTTACTAGCTTGCGTTTGCTGCAAAGAACACCACTCTGAAAGCGACAGTAAAGAGAATATTAGCATCGGATATTCTTCTGTCGCTGTGGGGTATGGTGTACTGAATTTGGGGAAAAGAGGGGGGATCTTTTAGCTCAGTTTGGGTTAACACCAATAATACTAATGTTACTGATAAAAACCCTCCTAGCTGCACGTGTAGATCACAGATCTTCCCTTAAACCATAAGCACCGGGCCTTCTCTTTGAAGATGCTCACGATGCATTTAAGATATACAATGCCATAAAATCATAAAAATGGAATGCAGAGAATTGCCTTGAGAAACCATTAGCTTTGAAGGAATGTCTAGACAACTGTGTCAACAAATGCAAATAATTTATGCTTCTCCGTTTCTCTCCAATGGATGGCCCCATGCTGAGTGTACACAAACTTAGAAGAAAAAGGCATGTCATAATCATAGGAGCAGGGAGGGTTACGGAATCATACAGAAATTCAAGTTAATCTTGACTAGAACTTCAGAAATTGCTTTCCTGTTGTCAGCCAGAAGAGTGTTGCTTGCCCCTGGTTTCTTTTGGCCTGGGATTAGCATATATGCACGTGAATGGTGAGTAGAATCTGCAGAGCACGGCTCTCGTTCTGACTTCATTCAGTTCAGTGGAGCTTACGTGAGAGTAAGAAACACTTGGCGGCTTGTGCCCACTTCCTCTGAGAAGGTGTGAGGATGGAAGCTCCCGTCTCTCATTGTCTGAACTATTCACTCAATAAAGGGGGGGAAAAATTCAAATGACCCCAAACTTTAGTGCAACCTCTTACACCAAGCAGCCATGTGATTTTGGAATCAATGCTTTTGTCAAATATATTTTAAGGCACTTCAGTAGGTATTTTAAATATATATATGTATATATAAGTATCTATAAAAATAAAATAAATGCCGAAGCAACATTCACATATGCCCATCTTCTGAATTGTCTCTGTGTATGTACAAAATAGTACATATATACATTCATTGGATCTCTTCCACTGTTAAACTTTCACTGGCATCTTGGGCTGCTTTGTTAATTTCAGTGCCTGCAAGCAGTAAAACACAGCATCAGTTTGTTTGCATTGAAAGAAGCAGCAGCAGCAAAGTTAAACAACCCAATGTACTTGAAATAAACTGGTGATAGGTTTCCTAGAGCAGGAGGGAGAGATGCTGGTGTCTCTGGCCAACTCTTCCCTGAGTGTCTTGTGCTGCTAAATTACAAGGGGTGTTTCCCCACTATCTTGCTAGTTTTCTTCTCCTCCACCTTATGCAATAATTCTTTCTTCTGGGATTAGCAAAGATCAAAAAGACTCTAGCTTTTTTCTACAAGTCACCTCACGATGGGCTATAACATACCGTTTCTTCCTTTTCTCTCTCCCTCACACCTGGAGACATGACACTTTCTTATTTCTCTGAAACTGACTGGCAGCAAACCCTACTTCTCTCTCACTCCTGGCAATTCCTAAAGACAAGGAACTGGAATCACACATCTGATAAAATGCGGACGATGAAGGGTGGTAACTTTTAAGAAGCCATCTGTTGCAGATTTCCTGGGAGAGAAAAAATCCTAGGTTATCCTTTCCTGTTAAGAAAACTTTAGAGTGGCACCATTGCATTTCCTAGAGGAGAAAGATGGCAGCATTGGGCATTCAAGGCAGGCCACAGAGTTCCTGTTTGGACACTTAGAAAAGAAGAGCATAAGAACTTAAGAAGAGCCTGCTGGAACAACATCTAGTCCAGCATTCTGTTCTCACAGTGGCCATCCAGATGCCCGTGGAAAACCTGCAAGCAGGACCTGAGCACAAGAGCACTCTACCTTCTTGTGGCTTCCAGCAGCTGGTATTCAGAAGCATTACTGCCTATGACCATGGAGTTCCAAGCACAGCCATCAAGGCTAGTAGCCACTGATAAGCCACCTTCTCCTAAATCCTTTTCCAAAGCTGGGAGCCCTCACTGCCTCTTATCGGAGTGAATTCCATGGTTTAACTGTGTGTTGCATTGCTTTGCTGCCCCTTTCTTGAAGAAGCCTCTGGCACTGTCAAATGCCTTGCGATAAGACTCCTGTTGGCTTTATAGTAGTGAGATCTGGTACCGTAGTAGTTCTGACAGTACTGAAAGGTCTCAGTAGCTCTCCATATTTGGTTGACCCAGTTTCAGGCCTAATTCCAGTGTTTGTTGGTCTGTTTTCTTTTTTTTAAAAAAATCATATGAGAAATTGCACTCATGTAAATTATGTGCACATATATGTAACGTGAGTGTTGTTGTCAGGTTCCTTCAATGTTAAAACTCATTTACTGGGTGCTGAAAAGTTCCCAACAGCTTGTGAACCATGATATGGGTATTCGTCTTATATTTAAACATCTTTAAAAAACAGCAAGACAGGTTATTGAGAAAGCATTACCAAAACAGATCGAACACAGTCCACAATGCTCTCATAAAAAGTGCACTATTTGTTTCTTAAATTTGAGAATTAGGGTTAATTGTATTCAATACATTACGAATGAAGACACATATATTTGCATCATTGTTTGGGAAAATGAGATCTTTGGTGTGTGGAGGCTTCTACGGTACTACTTGCCGGAATAGAAACGCCCTCTTGTTGACGAACCTCTAAATATTTAAATTCTACTTCATGAAGAAATCAAATGTTGGTATCATAATTAAGGAAGGATGTCACTGTAGAGCTGAGTACAATGACTGGATAACAGTTTTCCACCAGGAAAGAAATGCCAAAGTGAAGCCAAGGAGTTGATAGAAAATAAACATCAAGGTGAAGTTGACATGTTTACTTTCAAAGCAGGAGACCATTATCCAGGCACAACATCAAAATCTATTGTAATTATTGCTACTGAACCAAGAATGAACTTCCCTGATTTACAAAAATAATAATATTGTCATGTAATTAGAATAATATTCTTGGAAAAATAACCTACAAGACCAGAAGAAGAACAGTGGTATGGCAAAATGACAAATGATCAAAATAAATCTGTCAAGCAATATAGCCTGGTTAATTAAAACTAACAAAAAGAGAGACCTGACTTTGGATGCATCTTGGATGAAAAAGGCAAATGCCCTACTAGATTTGGGGGAAATAAAACCACCCACAACAGGGCCTTTTAAGACTTTACTGGGCACACATAAGAAAGAAAGAAAGAAAGAAAGAAAGAAAGAAAGAAAGAAAGAAAGAAAGAAAGAAAGAAAGAAAGAAAGAAAGAGTCGCAATTTCCTGTCTTTGGAATTTTCTAAATGTTTTTCCTTCAATGTTTATGATATCTAGGAAGGATGAGCAGATACTTTATTGTACAGAGAACCTCACCAAAGCAATTGTACAAGGACAAAATGTGGTACGGTGCTTCAGATGCAGTGAGCATCTCTGGGTATGCCTGCAGGTCCTATTTACTGATGTGCTTTTTCCGTGCAAAATGATTGCCAGAAGTCCACACAAAGCACACATTCAGCCCAGCCTAATCTCCTTGCCTGCAGATTGGTATGATCATGGAGTGGCTCTGCCAGCACCTGAACAGCAATGGACACAAAAGTTCTCTAATCTTATCTCTCTCTCTCCCTAGATCTATCATAATGAACTGTGCTTCTGGCCACAATTCCTTACCTTTTGTCTAGAAATCATCCAAGACTTTATTGTTGGTACCAACACGCTACCGAGGAGAATCTGAGCCGGGTGATAGATAAGTAAAGGGACTGAGATTAAGGATAGGTGTTCGTAGCCTTCAAATACTATCTTCAGCATTGGTATTCCTGTGGACAGAAAGACAGCTAAATTTAGGACTGCTTTGATTGATGTATTTTCTTTGCCGGGGATCACAGGAAAGCATTATACTTTTTGTAACATTTCACTAAGATTTCAAAAAAGAAAACAAACGAAAAAAGATAGTTCAGAAGACACAGATGTAGTAGGAGGCAGAAAAACTAATTCTGCAGTGAAGAAAAGCCCCTTT
>NW_028112812.1:0-16046 GCF_964234715.1 Podarcis melisellensis
TGTGGTCAGTGAGTTTCTTCTTTCGTAAAAGAGCAGAAGACAACCAACTCTTAGGATGGGCTTCAGAATCCTGTTGGAAACCGTGGGGATTTCAAAGAGCTTAAGTTTGTTTCCTGGACTGCCCCTTCTTTTTGCCCATATAGGCTCCCTCCACAACCTAGTTCAGGTTTTGAAGCCGTTTGAAACCCACAGATTTTGCAACCCATCCCATGACACAGTGCATGCACACCATTTGATGCAATGCTTTCGGGGGGGGAGGCTTTCTCCAATATTTGGGGGGGTCCCCTTCAGCCCCTAGGAGTTGGATCCTATGCCTGTAATCCCATTCATGATTATTGGGGAAGCAAAATTCATTGAATAAAAAAAAAGAAAAGGAGGGATTTGCTTCCCAAGTACTTTTTAAAAAGGCATTCAGCAGGGTAAGGAAAGATTGGAGTGAGCTGAGCTGGTTTGCAAGGAGACCCAGAGCAAATGGAGCATCATATCCCAACAAAATAAATGGAGCCTGGGTGAGACAGACCCTGCATTCCCCAGAAGCAATCTGCTCTGTCATTTGCTAATGGCTTGGAGTTGCATTAAACCAGCAATTTAGAAAACTCAGCATGCAGAAAGCAGAGGGGGGGGATACTGCAGATTTTGCTCATCTGCTGTTTCTCTGTCTGTTCCTGGAGCTCATTTCTGGTAGTCCAAATGTAGCATGGAGAGAGAGGGAGAGGGAGAGAGGAGGAGAGACCATCCCAGTCCTACCCTCCCATCTCTCTTCCTCTCTTACGCTGTGATTCAAGGACTGGTAAAAAGCCCTTGTGTTTTGGAGCACACTGGTATACTCAATGGTTGTTCTACAGGTTGAATGGAGAACACATTCCCATGAATACTTCATGGTTCAGAAATGGAAAGGAGGTGTGGTGGACAAAGCAGCAGAACAAGAGGTAGGCATGGACATTGTGTTTAAGAGAGAGGCAAAGGGGGTTAACAGGAGAATTTAACAGCTTTTTATTTCTGGGTTTCCCATATCCAAACCCACCAATTCATCCACAGTATGACAATGAATCCCTTTGAATTCACCACTTACATAAATCTAATCAAAATCTATAAGGAGACTGCTCTAGTTTCATTAGTTTGAATAAAATGCCCCTTTCCTATGGGTTGCAACATTCAAGGTACATAGATTCACAAATCAAAACTGAAACACAGTTGTTTCTCTTCTGTCAGTATTGCAGTCTTTTCTGTCTCATTGCAGTGTGATCCCGAAAAACTACCAACATGTTCTTGCCTTCATCTTTGCCATGCAAGAGATCAACAAGAATGCCAAATTCTTCTCCAACATCACACTGGGATCAACATTTTATGAGAATGCTTTTAATCCTTTGCTAACGTGTTGGAAAACTCTTGCTCTTCTTTCCATGGGACAACGAATTATCCCCAATTACCACTGTAATGGGGAAGATAAATTAATTGCCGTGGTTGGAGGGCTCACCTCCCAAAACTCCCTTCAGATGGCCAATATATTAAACACCTACAAGATTCCACAGGTATGTGTGTAGATACATAGATACAACAACAAGGGCAGACATAGACAGAAAATACTCAAAGAGCATCCAAGTTAGCTTTCAATCCTAATACAGTATGTTTTCTACACTTGTTTCCTACATTAGACTTGGTATGGGTACATGATTATATTAAAGCCTCCTAGCTATGTGTTGCCTACACTGCTGTCTCAAGTAGCTTTGGGATTTTTTGGGGGGTGGGGGATAAACCCATAATACTAATAATCCAAGCTCTGGTTCTTCCAAACCTGGCCATTAGACAAATCATGTTACCATAGGAGCATCCAGCTTCCTGCTTAGAAACCTCTCCTGGCCTGAAACCTAATAACACCAGGGCTATATACTTAGAAAAGTAAGACCAGGTGGATAACTACCACAATACAGAAATATTCTTTCTAGGAACAAATGGATGGCCTTTGGATTCTTAAAAATAGAATGCCTTTCCCTTTAGCTCAGCTATGGCTCCTTAGATCCAGGGCTGAGTGACCAAAGGCGCTTCCCTTCCTTCATCCACATGGTCCCCAATGAAGAAGCTCAGTATGATGGCATTGTCTGGCTACTCAGGAAGTTTGGGTGGAACTGGATTGGCCTCCTTGTTTCAGATGATGACAGTGGAGAAACCTTCCTTCGTACTATGAGACCAAGGCTTTCCCAAAATAATCTTTGCATTTCTTGGACACTGGTGATCCCACTAGTGACAGTATTTTTACCTTATGAGCTACTTCAAGAAAAATTGAGACCAATCATGTATGTTCTCACACGGCAGCAAATGAATGTGATTCTTGTCTATGGAGACAGTCAGTCCCTAGAGGGTTTGAGACTGATTTTAGTCTCCTTTGAGGTTTTGTCTATGTACCCAGTGGAGAGGGTGTGGATTACAACAGCTCAATGGGATTTCACTGCAGTGCTGGTTGGAGGCAATTTTCCTTCCATATCCTTCAATGGCACTTTGTCATTTACACTCCATTCAAATCCAGTTCCTGGGTTTCAGGACTTTCTACAGAACATAAATCCATGGCAACCAAATTTTTATTTCATCCAGCAGTTCTGGGCCAGTGCATTCCTCTGTTCATTCCCAGATCACAATCTAATTCACACAACGTATAAACCCTGCACTGGGAGGGAGAAGCTGGAGAAACTCACTGGACCTGTGTTTGAAATGGAAATGTCCAGCCAGAGCTACACCATCTACAATGCCGTCCATGCATGTATTCCTCAAGAGCCAAACAGAAAGTACTGGCTGAGAGACGGACGCAGCCAAAGGTTCAGCCCTGGCAGGTACTGTCAACTACTCTCTTCAATGTTAGAAGCACTGGAGTTATTATTACTAGTTCATATGGTGCACAGCTGAGCCCTGGCATGGAGGAGGGGCCTTGGGGATTTTCCCTGGTGAGCTCTATCATTGGGAGGGACTTGATCTCAGTGAAAGAACAAATCCTTTTCGTGCTGCACATTCAAATTTTGTTAAATTAATCTATCCCAGGATTCTCCTACTTGGAGCTGCACAAGGGCCAGAAGTGTCCTCTGTTATAAGAACTGGGTTGAAACCTCGAATGTATGCCATATAGCACTGTGGCAATTTAGAGTAGACAGTTCTGGGCTACAGAGACCAATGATTGCACTCAGCACATGGCAGTTTCACATGTTAATGGGGGAATTTTTATGAAGTATATATGATAAAATGTAGTAAGAATCCAAAGGTACACCTGCCAAATGGAAAAGAGAGAGTGTATTAGCCTCCAAGATCTGTGTCTTTTCCCTCCCTGTAATCTAGCTTCACTCCTTCCTGAAGAACATCCACTTCAACAACAGTGCTGGGGAAGAAATCTCTTTTGATGAGAAGGGGCAGGAGGCAGGTGGCTATGATCTCCTCAACTTGGTCACATTTCCCAATGAGTCCTTCCAGAGAGTCCGAGTGGGGAGGGTGGACCCCCAGGGCCCCCCAGGAAAAGAGTTCACAGTGGATGGAAGTGCCATTGCATGGAATCCCAAGTTCAAGCAGGTGGGTGTGACCATTTTTTATTTTATTTTTATTCCCAGAATAAGATCAATGTATAAAACCACAAAATACATAATGAATACAGTGGTGCCTCGCAAGACAAAATTAATTCGTTCTGTGAGTTTTTTCGTCTTGCGAAGCACGAAATCCCATAGGAATGCATTGAAAATCAATTAATGTGTTCCTATGGTCAAAAAAAGTCCAAACAAAGCCAAATTTGGTACAAAAAGAGTTTATTAACTGCTCTTTAAAGTCACACATACTGTAAAGAGCATTTCAAAAATTGAAGGAACAATAAATTAAGTTTCTAAACATGACAGAAAAACATTTAAAAATCAACAAAGTATACAGTACATTTTCTAAGACTCTGGGGGACAACTCGAAGAAGGTTCCTCTTCCACTCTTTGCTTCTTGCTGAAGAACCTGTCCATGGTCTGCTGCTTCATCCGCCTTTTCAGACCTCCCTGAAAGGCGACATGACCCTCGTATCAAAAGTGTTCACAAGGTCATGTGCCAGGTCCTTGTCAGGGTGGTGCCGCTGTGCAAAAGCCTACACATCTTTCCACTTCAGGCAAATGTCCCTCAGTTCTTTGGAGGACAGCTGTTCTTCAGTTGCTTCCTCCTCTTCCAGCGAGGCCTGCTCCTGCGCAGCCTCTGCCTGCAGTTCGACCAGCTCCTGGGTGGTCAGCTCGTGGTCGTGCTCCTCCACCAGCTCACAGACATCCTCCTTTGTGACCTCCAGGCCCATGGTCCTCCCCAAGGAAACAATGTCCTGCACCACTGTTGACTCTGGTGCATCAGAGTCACTTGGTGCCACACAATCCGGCCACAGGCTGCGCCAAGCGCAATTCAAATTTCTCTGGCTGATCCCATTCCAGGCCGTGGTGATCATCTCCAAGCAGGTGACGATGTCAAAGTGGTCCTTCCAGAATTCCCGCAGGGTGATGTTGGTGCAATCAGTCACCCCGAAGCATCGCCTGAAAAGCTCCTTGGTGTAGAGTTTTTTGAAATTGGCGATGAGCTGCTGATCCATCGGCTGGAGCAGTGGTGTGGTGTTAGGCGGCAGGAACATGATGCTGATGAAGCTGAACTCCTCCAACAAGTCCTCCTCGAGGCCTTTAGGATGAGCAGGAGCATTGTCCATCAGAAGCAAAGCCTTCAGTGGCAGGTCGTTGTCCAGCAGGTACTGTTTGACAGCAGGGCCAAAAGTGACCCAAGCCTTACTGTTAGATCGCCACATGACACTCAGCTGCTCCTTGTCGGCCTTGTGTTTCTTGAAGGCCCGTGGGTTCTCCGAGTGGTACACCAGCAGGGGCTTGATCTTCAGGTCGCCGCTTGCGTTGGCACAGAAGAGCAGGGTCAGACGGTCCTTCATGGGCTTGTGGCCAGGCAACTTGGCCTCCTCCTGAGTGATGAAAGTCCTTTTGGGCATCCTCTTCCAAAACAGCCCGGTCTTGTCGCAGTTGAAGACCTGCTGTGGAACATAGCCCTCCATCTTCACAACCTCCAGGAACTCCGCTGCAAAGTCTTCAGCCGCAGGAACATCAGAACTGGCAGCCTCTCCATGCCTGACCACGCTGTGGATTCCAGACCTTGTCTTGAACCGGTCAAACCAACCTCTGCTTGCTTTGAAGACTTCTGGCTCACCTGAGGTTCCTGGCTGTTCCCGGACGAGGTCTGCGTGCAAGGCCTTGGCCTTCTCACAAATGATGGCCTCAGTCACTGTGTCCCCTGCACACTGCTTCTCTTCTAACCAGATGAGCAGCAACTTCTCCACCTCCTCCAGAACAGCTGGGCAGTTCTTCACGATCCTGGTGACTCCCTTGGCTGCATCAGTTGCAAGGATCTTCTCCCTCATCTTCAGGATGGTCCCGATGGTCGATGGATTCCTCCCGTACTCCCCGGCGAGGTCTGTCACACGCATTCCACCGTCGTGCTTCAGGATGATCTCCTTCTTCATTTCCAGCGTAAGCTTCTCCTTCTTCCTCTCGCCGGCCTCTGCAGCAGCAGTCTTTTTGGGTCCCATGGCAGCACAGCTCCTACCTTCGCAACCCCCCCCCCAAAAAAATCAGTGCTTCACATCCAAAAAATTCAAAAGCACCCAGCCACCCACCACACAGAAATTCAAACCCAGATTTTTTTAAAAAAAAAAAAAAAAGCAGAGTGGCCCAATGGTCACAGAAAATCATAAAAATGCAGAAAAAACCACACAAGCTTCCAGATTCTTGCAATCCCCTCCCCAACACCAAGTCCTTGAATTCCAAACACCCCAACCCAAAATCCAAAAAAAACCCATAGGGAAATTCGTCTTGCAAAGCAACTCAAAAAACGAAAAACTCTTTCGTCTTGCGAGTTTTTCGTCTTACGAGGCATTTGTCTTGCTAGGTAACACTGTACATACATAATGCATAATGAAAATAAAAAACCCAATAGCCCCCCACAAAAACCCCTGTACATTTTAAGAGGGAATAGTTATGTCAATTTCTACAGCTCTGGCAGTTATGAGCAGTCTAAACAGTTAGAGCAGCAGGAATGTTCTCTTGTGATGCTGTCAGTCTGTAACAGTATTTATCATAGATTAAAATCTGTCTCCGATGTATTAGCAATGCAAGTAACACCTAGCTGCGTTGTATATATTAATCTGCAAGTTCAAGTACATTTGGTGGTAAGGAGAAGGTTGGCACTAGCTTCTCTTTGCCATTCAGACATGTGCTGGGCTGGCCAAATGGTTAAGTGACAGCACAAAGTATCTTTATCAGGGGGCCTGATGCTTGCCCAGGGAGCAAATGCTTGACAGCCATCCTCTAATTTCAGTCTTGTGACCTTTCTGCTGCAAAGCGGACATAGACCACAATAAGATTTATTCCATTCAAAATCCCTTGCTTGTCATTACCACTAGACGCTGCCCATTTCCACCTGTGTTGAGAGCTGCCACCCTGGACAGAGTATGTTTCCCCAGCAGGGAAAGCAAATCTGTTGCTATGACTGTGTTCAGTGCCCTAAAGGGAGGATTTCAGTCCAGAAGGGTAAGTGAAGGAACCCAAGTCAACTGGAATTCCCATCTTCCTATCCAATATAGACATTCATTTCTTAGTCTTATTATGTCTGCTTATTTTCTGTCATAGATCCCAAGCACATGTGTTAATATGTTACTGATACATATTGTCCTTGCCTCTCTCCTCCCCTGTGGATAGCCATTCAAGAGAATATTGTGTGAAATAACGTCCACATGGGAGTAACCACCATTGAAATCAGGATGACATACATCTGGGAAGAAATAATTAGGATTGCAAACCATAAATTCCCTTTTTATCAGCATTGAACCTGCAGCCAACAGATTTTCATCTTCTGTGATTAACAACTAGTGGAGAATTTTCCCTATTGTAACCATACAGTTTCAGTCCTTGGGAACGGTTATTTCTTGTCAAATATAGATTTTCCCAGTGAGCAAATGACAGGCGACCTGGCTGTTTCATCCACTCCCAAATTCAATTATGGGAAGTGTAAAAAAAGAAACACTTGGGCCAGAAGCCTTGAAATGCAAAGACATGGGGCTGGAAGCAGAGATAGACATGTTTAAGGGGGGAAAGACTGAAATCAATCAGTATACTCTAACCATGACAGATAAATATGAATGGATTGATAAGTGCAGCTTAGATGCTCATGGAGGAACCATCACTTAGTTGTGAAAGTAGTCTTTGGTTCATCAGCTCAGTAATATGTTTTGTGTACAGCATAACAGATGGTATCAATAATATTAATAAGTATCGCTTCAAGAAATGCTAAAAGCATGCTTCTCACTTTCAGATGCAGATCAATGTGAGAAATGCCCAGATGATCACTACCCAAATGCCTTTCAGGACCAATGTGTTCCAAAAAAAATAAGCTACCTATCCTATGAGGAGCCCTTGGGGGCAATTCTGGCCTCCTTGGCTCTCCTGCTTTCTCTGGTCACAGTTGTTGTGATGGGGACCTTCGGTCTGCACTGGAACACTCCCATTGTCAAAGCCAACAACTGGGGCATCACCTGCACCTTGCTCTCTTCTCTGCTTCTCTGCTTTCTCTGCTCCTTCTTATTCATTGGCAGGCCTACAAAGGTGACCTGTGTCTTGAGGCAAACCGTCTTTGGCATCGTCTTCTCCATTGCTGTTGCTTGTGTGTTAGCCAAAACCCTCACTGTGGTTCTGGCATTCATGGTGACCAAGCCTGGGAACAGCCTGAGGAAATGGCTTGGGAAGAGGCTGGCAGGATCCCTTATCAGCTTCTGTTCTCTCATTCAAGCTGGCATCTGTCTTGGGTGGCTGGCATCCTCTCCTCCATTCCCAGAGTTTGACCTGCACTCCCAGGAGGGGCAAATCATAGTGCAGTGCAATGAAGGCTCCGACATCATGTTCCACCTTATTCTCGGCTACATGGGTCTTTTGGCCATTGTGAGCTTCTCTGTGGCTTTCTTTGCCAGGAAGTTGCCTGATACTTTCAATGAAGCCAAGTTGATTACCTTCAGCATGCTGGTCTTCTGCAGTGTTTGGCTGTCCTTTGTCCCCACTTATCTGAGCACCAAAGGGAAATACATGGTGGCTGTGGAGATCTTCTCCATCTTGGCCTCTACTGCTGGCTTACTGGGTTGCATCTTCCTCCCCAAAATCTACATCATTATACTTAGACCTGAGATGAACAGTAAAGAGAGATTAGTAAGGAAGAAGGATGACCATAGTTGAGAGGGTGAAAGAGATGCCGTTAGCCAGGGACTTTATGTTCTGGCAAGGAGATGTTATTTCCTTTGTTTTTATTTTGATCATCATTTCTTTGTTTGTATGTTCCATCTTCTATGCCATCCAAGGAGTACATAACTCTCCCTCTCTTGCTATTGTTTTCTCAAAAACTCTGTGAAAAAGCTTAGATTGAGAGATGTCATCTTCCCCATGGCTGAATGGGGATTTCAACCCTAGTTTCCCAGGGCCTTGGACAACACACTCATCGCTACACATTAAGCTGGGGCCATGGGGTATTTCTGCTTCTTTTGTAAACTTTGCTAAATATCTGCATTTTTGGCCTGTATTTCTATACCCTCAAAAGACACACACAGGCCAAGTAAGGAAAATTAACCCTCTGCTCACCTGCTGCTGAGCAGAATGTGCAATGCTGTTACTTACTGTGATCTACTTCTCCAGGGTGTTGTCTGTGTGGCGAAACATGAGAATTGATTCAGGCCCAAATCCAGGTCAGGCTTTCCTCAGGTC
This sequence comes from Podarcis melisellensis, assembly GCF_964234715.1. Lineage (NCBI taxonomy): Eukaryota > Metazoa > Chordata > Lepidosauria > Squamata > Lacertidae > Podarcis > Podarcis melisellensis. Next base: position 8,787 of record NW_028112812.1, read on the forward strand.
AGGTTGTGGCTAATGTTTTCAATATCCGTTCATTTTTAAATGCAATCCTTATTTTCCTTTTGTTTATATATTTGTTCATTAAATTCATGTTACAGTAATCACAACGTTCAAATATTGTACATGGGTTCCAGGATTGTACCATTATTCCAGGTATACTGGAATATTCCAGGTATACAGTTGTGTGCTCTTAAGAGATGTCTGGCATATTAGAGAGGGAGGTTTGGAAGAGAAATTCTTACTCTCTCTTTGCAGAGTTGGCACAATGGAGATTGCTCCAAGCACATTAACATTTGGTTTGATTTGCATCTGCCCTCATTCAGCTTTAAGCAGATATTTTCCCATAAAAATACCGAGGCTAGAATGAATCACAGACACTTAACTTTACAAATAAGTGACGATTTTACTCAGGTCAATTTTACTCAACAAATGTCCATGCACTGGTTAGTAAAAGTCAAAAAGTACAAACTCCCAATGATTTTAAAAGAGGAAAAAATAGCATTTATTCACAACTGGAATCACACAATCCTTTTGCTAGCTTTTAGAGAGAATCTTCGTTCACATGGCTTTTCTTCAGCTCGGAGCAATAGCTCGGCTAACAGCTTCTTCCAGGAAGACAGAGGGAGGGAGGAAGTAAATGGTTTGAAGCTTCAGGACCTGCAATACTTAGACTGAATGAAATCCATTAGTTTGATTCCCCACCCACCCCTATGTTCCTTAACCCCTATGTTCCTTAACCTTTGGCTGGGGGCCCAGCTGCAGCCCTATCTGGACAAGGATATCCTAACTTTATCAGCCTAGATAAGTCAGTTGCTTAGACTGTGGTGCTGATAGCACCAAGGTTGCAGGTTTGATCCCCATTGTCACGGTCCGGGTTACAGGCAGTCGGAGTCCCGGCTTGGTACGTCGGGACCGTCCAGGGGTCAGGAAGCCAAGAGTCCAGGCCAAACTCAGGAAGGCCCCAGTCCTGTGAGGCCCTAGCAGTTACAGTGCCTGGCTCCTGCACGCACTCCTGACACCCGTGTAGGATGCAGGTGGTTGGACTAGATGATCCTCAGGGTCCCTTCCAACTCCACAATGCTATGATTCTGTTAAACATCTTTTTCCTATGCTCCTGGAACCTCTAGGTTGGATAATTGCAATGTGTTATACCTAGGGCTTCCTCGAAAGACATTCAGAATCTTCAGCTAGTGCATAATTTCATGACTAGGTTCTTTACTGGGGCAAGACATTTTAAGCATAATTTTAAGGACCAAACAGGCTTTCTCCCAGGGAGACATATGTCGGACAATGTGAGGAACATTATAGACATTTTGGAATTGTTGGAAGTGAACATTAATAGAAAGGCGGTTTTGATTTTTGTGGATGCGGAGAAAGCCTTTGATAATATTTGTTGGACCTTTATGAAGAAGAATCTCCAAGGGATGGGGGTAGGCCAAGGTTTTGAAAACGGTATAGGTGCTATATACTCTAAGCAAAAAGCGAAGTTGATTGTGAACAATGTGGTTACGGAAGAAATACCTATAGAAAAAGGCACACGACAGGGGTGCCCAATATCCCCTTTACTTTTTATAACAGTCCTGGAGGTTTTGTTAAACATGATTAGAGGGGACCAATTGGTTAAAGGAGTTCAGGTCGGAGCCAGAAATTACAAATTAAGGGCATTTGCAGATGACCTTGTATTGACTTTGCAACAGCCAGATACTAGTACTAAAAGAGTATTAGAATTAATTGAGATATTTGGTCAAGTAGCAGGATTTAAACTGAATAAGCAAAAAACTAAAGTGTTGGAGAAAAATTTAACAATGGCAGAAAAAGAGAAATTTCAGAGTGAAACAGGTTTAATAATAACAAAAAAAGTGAAGTACCTGGGTGTGAATCTGACTTCTAAAAATGTGAATTTATTTAAAGACAACTATGACAAATGTTGGACAGAGGTGAAGAAAGATCTAGAAATATGGTCAAGGTTGAGACTTTCCTTGTTAGGCCGAATTGCTGTCATTAAGATGAATGTATTGCCTAGAATGTTGTTCTTATTCCAGACACTCCAGATCCTGGACAAAATGGACTGTTTCAAGAGGTGGCAAAAAGACATATCAAAATTTGTCTGGCAGGGCAAAAAGCCCAGAATAAACTTTAAGATCTTAACTGATGCAAAAGACAGAGGGGGGTTTGCCCTGCCGGACCTGAGACTTTATTATGAATCGGCAGCGTTCTGCTGGCTGAAACAATGGCTGCTTCTTGAGAACACAGACATTTTGGATCTGGAAGGGTATGACAATAGATTTGGTTGGCATGCATATATATGGTATGACAAGGTAAAAATACACAAAGGTTTTAAAAACCATATTGTTAGGAAAGCACTATACAATGTTTGGATAAGATATAAAGATCTATTGGAAAGTAAAACTCCCAGGTGGTTATCACCAATGGAAGCTAAAGAGACAAAAAAAACTTAATATGGAGCCCAAATGGCCAAAATATTGTGAAATTTTAGAGCAAGACGGTGAAAGGGTCAAATTACAGAGTTATGACAAATTAAAGTCTAAAGTACGAGATTGGTTGCACTACCTTCAGATAAATGAGGTATTCAAACAGGACAGGAAAATAGGTTTTCAGATGGAGAGGTCGAAATTGGAAACAGAATTGTTAGAACCCAATACTAAGAACTTGTCAAGAATGTATAATTTGCTGCTGAAATGGAATACACAAGATGAAACAGTAAAATCAGCTATGATTAAATGGGCACAAGACATAGGCCATGACATTATGTTTGATGACTGGGAAAGGTTATGGAATACTGGTGTTAGATTTACGGCTTGTAATGCTTTGAGAGAAAACATAATGAAAATGATCTATAGGTGGTATATGACCCCAGTCAAACTTGCAAAAATTTACCATTTGCCCAATAATAAATGTTGGAAATGTAATGAAACTGAAGGTACTTTCTATCACCTTTGGTGGACCTGCCCGAAGATTAAAGTCTACTGGGAAATGATCTATAATGAAATTAAAAAGGTCCTTAAATGGACATTTTCTAAAAAACCAGAGGCTTTTCTCCTGGGCATGGTGGGCCAATTGGTGCCAAGGAAGGACAGAACTTTCTTTATGTATGCTACCACAGCAGCAAGAATTCTTCTGGCAAAGTATTGGAAGACGCAGCAGCTACCCACTCTGGAAGAATGGCAAGCGAAGGTGATTGACTACATGGGAATGGCAGAGATGACCGGCAGAATCCGTGACCAGGGGAGTGAGACAGTGGAAGAAGATTGGAAGAAATTTAAAATATACCTTAAAAATTGTTGTAACATTGAGGAGTGCTGAGATGCTATGGTGTTAAGAAACAGAGAATTGCAGCTGTATATCATAAATTTAAGGGAATTATAATGAAGATGAGCTAATTAATTGAATGGAGGGTTGCTGTTAAAAAGGAAAAATAAGGATGCAGAAAAAGGGAGGTATGGGGAAGTCCGGGAAATAAGGTGAAGGAAAATGAGTTTATGAAATTATACATGTTTATTTGTGTGTATGTTTTGTTTTGTTTTGTTGTTTGTTTTTATTACATGTTTGGAAAATTAATAAAAATTATTTTAAAAAAAAAAGCTAGTGCATAATTTCATGACTAGGTTCTTTACTGGGGCAAGACATTTTAAGCATATACTGTAACACCAATCCTTTTTTTAAAAAATGATATTTATTAAGAGTTTGAAAGTTACAAAAAAGAAAAAGAACAATAAAAAATTAAACCAAACAAAACAGTACCTTACAATACATCAAAAAAAGAAAAAAAGAAAAAACAAAAAAACAAAAAACAATGCAATAAAACAACGATAAAAAAGAACAAAAACATTTAAAAACACATCCAACCTTTCCATGTCTTTACCTTTCATATACTTGTTTCATCGACCTCCTCACACCTCCCTTCTTTGTATTCTAGTTCAATTAGCTATTTCAGCAAGTCCTTTCCATCTTTCTCAATTTTCGTTCTAAAATTTAACTTAAGACAGTCTAACCTTAAATTTTCCACTTTGATCCATTAACAATCTATTTTTACTTAGTTTTTTATAACATTTCTGCTAAAACCATCAAATCCTTTCCCTCTTTCACTATTATCTGTCATTTAATTGTCTTAATTTATTTTAACCTTATCTTACCATTAAAATCCTAAAACTTATATTTACTTAACTCCTTATAACATTTCTACTAAAGCCATATAATTTCATTCCAACAATTTTTCTAACACTCATTAATTTAACATTTCTCTAAATAATTTTTTAAAACTTTTTCCAATCTTCTTCCATCGTCTCTTCTCCCTGGACTCGGATTCTGTCAGTCCTTTCTATCAATTCCATATGGTCCATCAACCTGGTGATCTTCTATCCGAGGCTCTTAACTCTCTTCCATGTCCCTTCTGCAGGTCTTCTTCATATCTATGCATGAGCTTCACTTTGTCTTCTGCTGATGTTATTCTTAGCTTCCTTCCTTTGGCACTGAGGAGTGGGTCTTGGGGAAACTCCAACCTAACAATATCGTTATTCCTTCTCGACAGGTCAGCCCATTCTCCATAATCCGAACTAAAGTCCAAACGATATTTCAGAGCGTGTTTCAAAGTCCCTCCAAAGCTAAAGGCCCTCACAACTCCAATCTCCCCCTGACCCAAATCCAGATCCCAAACCTGCATAAGGGGATCTAGCCAACTTTCCTTCTCCAATCCAAATGGGACTCCATCCCTCCAAATCTGGCTTTTTCTGGATTCAATCGTAAATGGCAACAGCTTATGCTCGTCAAATTGCCTCTGTAAGGCCAGGGCTCTATCCACTTGAATTACTTGAGGTTCAACAACAACTTTCTCCTTCTTCTTCTCCACAGCTTGCAATGTCAAAACAGATTCCTGAATCAAATCCTGAGTTATTTCTGTATAGGTAGTCACTTTTAGTCCCAACTCAGTCATTTTTTGTCCCATATTGTCAATTTTAATAATCATCACATCCGTCTTCTTATGAAGCTGTTCCAATAAAGCACTTGTCTTGCAAAATGCAATCACTAGGGCTTCTTCTGTCAACATTCTTGTCCAAGGTCAATCTCAATTTCCCACGGTCTTTAATCTCTGCAGCTGGAAAATTCCCCAGATCCACTCCTGCAACAGTTTCAAAAACTCCCTCTAGAGGAAACAATTTTTGTTTGTATCTGTCCTTTTAAGCAAAGATCCAGCAACAAAGTTTGATCAATTTTCAGTTACATTTGCTTCTTTTCAAGTGCAAAAGGAAACAATGGAAACAATAGATTTCTCTTATTTAGCTATCTGTCAGCATACGTTATTCACAGTCAATAATCGATCTTACTGACAGCCCGTTCCCAGGTTCAAGGCAGTGGTAATTTATCTTTCTTCACTCTCTCTCCTGCAGGCTTAAACAATAGAATTTCCCCCCTCTTCTCCTGCTTCCAAGGGGGGTTTAGTAGTTTTAACTGATGGAGATTTAATCCTTTACAAAAGGCTTTCCAGGCTTTGATTTGCAAAGTCTTTGCTTTAATCTATTTACAAAAGGGGAAGGCGGACTTCCTGTTTGAAACCTTCCCGTTTTGATGCCAAATTATGATGTTTAAAAATCCAATTTTCCGTTCTACTCACGGGTAGTTGTTTAAAATCCAATTGTCCACAGGAAAAAGTCAATGCTCTCTGGCAACAGCAATGCGGCTTCACTCCATGAAAAAAGCAGTCAATTCAAAGCACCGTGCCACTCACCCCACGTCGCTCCGGAACCCCGGAACCGGGTTTCCCCGCGAGTAGGGGAGGCGCAAAAGGTGCCAGCCGAATCCCACGTCCACAGGCTTCTCCCGCCTGTGGTTTTTAGTGGGTCTCCGCCTCGGCGTGGCGGTCAGACCCTGGTTTCCACGGAGCGGATTCCTCCCGATCAGAGGAAATCCGCCATAGCCGGAGGCGCTAACCCAAAAGTCCCCACCAATCCTGGCCCAACTGCACTAGTTGCAGATGACTTTCCAGGTACATCTCAAAGTGCTGGTTTTGACCTGTAAAGCCTTGAAGGGCTCAGGACTGCAGAACCTGAAGGACCTCTCTGTTTATTTAAACCAATTCAGATGCTGTGATCATCATCCGAGGCCCTTTTTTGTGCCTCAGAGAGTGGCAACAAAATAGTGGGCCTTTTCTGTGGTGGCTCCCCACTTGTGGAATTCTCTATCCAGGGAAGCTCACCTGGCAACTTCATTACATATTGCTGCATGCCATCCCAATCTCCTAGCATTGTGAGATTCCAAGGATTCCAAACGCGTTTCCTTTGGAATGAAGTAAAGCAGAGACTTTATTATTTATTATATATGGTTTATTTACACACATAAACAACCTGGAGGGGTTCAGAGCATTAACACCCCAAGAAGGCCTTCTTTCTCTCATAGCCGCACCCTTGGATTCAAACAGAAATCAAGCACCACTTTGCCTCTCTGCCTTCCCAGCATGCAACTTTGCCTCCAGTCTCCAGCTCACATAACTCTCAACTCTGTGTTTGTCTTTCTAACTACCCTAGAGTTGAAAGAGGGAGGCCCACACCTTTGCTGTCTCACACAGTGCCATTCCCTTTGTTTCCTTAATAACCCATTACCTAATCTGGCTTTAGAAAATATGAATCCTTGCTTCAATTTTAACTCTTGCTGGACCTAGGAATTAGGAATGAGATGTGTCTTAGCTTACAGACTACCTACTCAAATACATGAAATGTAAATAGGTGGAAGGTCCCAAGACAGTAGTATCCATGGAATAGATCTTTTCTTCACTACTCTTCATCCCCAGCAAGCATGGGCAGTGACCAGAGATGATGGGAGTTACAGTCTAATACTATCGGGGGACCCAATGCAAACTAGGTTTTGGCTTCTGTGGGGAGAGACAGGAATCACATATAGTACAGCATCTGATGGAAGTTGAAGAATGACAGGGCTACCTGGGAAGCTGTTTGGAGGAAGAGTTTAAACATACGGCTTAGAGTGAATGGCTCTTGCTCACTAGCAGAGCTCAGCTGAGATACATAAGGGATAAAGTTTTCAAAAGCCCAAGTTGCATGGGGGAAACCTCCCTTTGATACACCACGGAGCATGATTGACAGTAATTGGAGAGAAGGGATGATGGTCTGGATCAGAAGAAGGAATATGGACCTTCACAACCCTCTTTCTATACTCAAATTGAATCAATTCAGAAAGTTATACCACACATGAGAGGCACTGCTTCACAAGGGAGCAAAAATTGGGCTGTAGTGG
>NW_028112811.1:0-16032 GCF_964234715.1 Podarcis melisellensis
AACAGAAGCCTTGTGTTTGGCTTTCAGAGCCAATGGTATCTCCAGTGCTGAATGAATCAGTTCACCAATACTGGATAATCGCAAAGCTGAAACGACATGTTCCCAGAGAGAAAGTGAGTGTGTCACTTTGGTCAGTGCTGTATTTAGGAGAGCTTAATTTAGCTATGAGGTGCACTGGGTAGCCTTTGATCTATCTTCCTGGATTGTACTGAAGATAAATGAAATGAGCCCCTTTGCAGATTGGTGTGTGTTAGGGGTTATCAACCCATTAATGCTTCTGTCCATAAATTATTTCCATGTATTTATTTATATTATATAACACAATTATTTATATCCCATCTTTCCATCAACAGACGCCCGAGGCCTTGATCTTGAAAATATGAAAAGTGAAATGAATCACTGGCACATTTGATTACACCTCAAAGAATAAAATGAATTTATTGCACAAGCCTCCTTTAGACTGGTTCTTGTGGGGTTTTGTCACAGCTACTTTAACAGATTCACTGGATTTAGGACCCCATTTGTACACAGGCTGTTGACCTTTGTATGAATGCATCCATGCAGAGTACAATGCATAGATACTATCCAGACCCATCTCATTCCTGATTATATAGGTCATTAGACAGGCTCCCAGTAATATTATATATTCTGAACCTGAGACAGTATGTAATCTGACTGCACTTCTGCTGCTGACATTTGATGACCAGGGGATTTGAGAGCTGGGAAGCCATGAACTTAGTGAACCTAGCCTGGTTTCCTTCATCTGCCTGACCAGAGCCCTCTAGCATACATCCAAGTGGAACAAAGGGACTTGGCCTGAACATGCACACCTTAGGATCAAACATGGAACTTGTGCGCATGTGTATATATATATATATATATATATATATACAGAGAGAGAGAGAGAGAGAGAGAGAGAGAGAGAGAGAGAGAGAGACAGACAGACACACACACATACCAAATGCATAGCTGTCAACTTTTCCCTTTTTTTAAGGAAATTCCCTTTTTCTGAATAGGATTCCTCGCAAGAAAAGGGAAAAGTTGACAGCTATGCCCAAATGGGACGTGGGTGGTGCTGTGGTCTAAACCACTGAGCCTCCTGGGCTTGCCGATCAGAAGGTTGGTGATTCGAATCCCTGCAACGGGGTAAGCTCCCGTTGCTGTGTCCCAGCTCCTGCCAACCTAGCAGTTTGAAAGCATGCCAGTGCAAGTAGATAAATGGGTACCACTGCGGCAGGAAGGTAAATGGCGTTTCTGTGCACTTTGGTTTCTGTCACAGTGTTCCGTTGCGCCACATGACCCGGAAAGCTGTCTGTGGACAAACGCTGGTTCCCTCGGCCTGAAAGCAAGATGAGCGCCGCAACGCCATAGTCGCCTTTGACTAGACTTACCCGCCCAGGAGTCCTTTACCTTTTACCTTCACCTACATGCCAAATGAGAGCAGGGGGCTTGCAACTATGTGTACATATGCCCTATTTTATTCTACCCCTTTGGGGGACATATGGATGTGCACCTGGCTAAGATCATATTTGTGACAGCTACCTGCAGAGGTGCAACCTTGATTCTCTAACCTACCATGTGTAGACTTTCACACTGGTGCAAAGACTGAATGTTCCTAAACAGTCTATGGCATGGGTAGGCAAACTAAGGCCCGGGGGCCGGATCTGGCCCAATCGCCTTCTAAATCCGGCCCGTGGACGGTCTGGGAATCAGCGTGTTTTTACATGAGTAGAATGTGTCCTTTTATTGAAAATGCATCTCTGGGTTATTTGTGGGGCACAGGAATTTGTTCTTTTTTTCCCTTCCTGTTCAGGGAAGTTTTTAATATGTGATATTTTAGTGTATCTTTCATCTTTGTTGGAAGCCGCCCAGAGTGGCTGGGGAAACCCAGCCAGATGGGCGGGGTACAAATAATAATTTTTTTAAAAAAATAAAAATTAAAAATTAAATTTATAGTCTGGCCCCCCACAAGGTCTGAGGGAAAGTGGGCCAACCCCCTGCTGAAAAAGTTTGCTGAGTCCATAGCTGTCAACTTTTCCCTTTTCTTGCGAGGAATCCTATTCAGAAAAAGGGAATTTCCCTTAAAAAAAGGGAAAAGTTGACAGCTATGCTCTGGACTATGGCATCTAGCTCCAGCAAAATCAGGACTCCTGCTATGCAGAAAGTTGCCCTTATCTAGAATAGGATGTGCATATGAGTAAACAGGATTACCTGATTATATCAGATGCTGGAATGGGAACAGCACACCCAAACCGAATGCCCATTCACATGCATTCAAATGCAGACCAGGGTGAATTTGCAGTCTGTGTACATTCCAAGGTGCCTCTGCATACACATTCAGGCGCAGCCCTTTTGTTTGCACACAACTAGAGCTGCACTGGAGTTGGAATGCCTGAAAATTCCTAGGCGCAGAAGAAGTCTATTCCCTGCAATGGTCTCCTTGGAAACCAAGCACAGTTCAGAACGTGGTAGAACTTCCAGCATCCTATCACAGGCAAGCATTCAAGTGGTTAAGAAATCCATATTGTTGGGGATAATTCAGATGGAAACTGCCAGGTGTCAAAAAAAGGCTATTTATGTATACCACTACTGCAGCCTGTGTTTTGTTAGCCAAAAATGGAAAACGAGCGAAATCCTAACTAAAGAAGAATGGCAACCTAAACTGATGGAATATGTGCAGCTTGCGAATTTAACATATAGAATAAGAGAACATATGTTTAGAGAAGGTCGGAAAATCTTTATTGAATATATGGGGGAGGGAATTGTGTACACTTGAAAACGTTGGCAGCATTAAGATAAATTCAACAGTGTAAATAAGTTTTGATGGATGTACTAATGGCATACTGATTGGTTTAGTCTATGTAAAAGATGCAGGGATTTATGTTATGCAAAATGAAACATGGAAAGAGAGGAAGGGAAATCATTGATACTTTAAGGTTGTTTAAATGAATATTCTAAATTGTAAAACAGAAAATTTAATAAAAGTGTGTGTGTGTGTGTGTGTGTGTGTGTGTGTGTGTGAAATGCATGTAGCTTTTACACATATCTCTCAATAGTGTTGTATGGCTGAAAACGGGTCACAAATTCACAATGCAGTGCTGAGCCCCATGTCTTTTAACAGGGGTTGGGTGCCGAATCCATCCCCCATTTAAAATTAGTCTCCTTCAGAACAACTTTGCAATAGCATGGTGAAGAAACCATTACCTAACATTTGGGGTGCATCATTCACCTTGTTAATGTTCTGTCCTATGCAGAAAGAATGGCTCATCTCAGCCTAGTTGGAAGGGAGGACATAGTAAACACAGGTGGAACCTGGGTGTGGTGTTTCAGTTCCAAGAGATACCAGTGCCTCTGAAGGACCAGTTGCCATGACCCAAAAAGGGTGCCTACATTAGCTTTGCCACACCATCACCATTCCGAACTTGTTATTGGAATGGTGCCTGCCTCCTAGAATATTTCCCAAATATGTACAGCTGAAGACCATATGAGCCCAGCCTCTAGCATGCATAGGCTAACTAAAAATTAAATCCCTCTCCTATGGATCTGCTTAAGCTACAGGAATGCAGTTAGTCTTGCACCCTGTCCTGTGAAACTCCAGCTACATTGCCTTCATTATTTGGGCAGGGGGTGGGTTTGTCATGTAACGTACTACAGGCTGGTGTAGTTATGTATTAAGTATTAACTGGATTTTGCCTTTCCCAGTTGGATAGCAAACCATATTTCCCCAACTACTAAATGCTAATATGAAAGGTCATCTGCAAGCATTAGAGTGGATTCCTGGAAGAGTCACAAATACATTCAAAGGCAGGCCATATAGCACTGGCTTCCTCAACCTCAGCCCTCCAGATGTTTTTGGCCTACAACTCCCATGATCCCTAACTAGCAGGACCAGTGGTCAAGGATGATGGGAATTGTAGTCTCAAAACATCTGGAGGGCCAAGGTTGAGGAAGCCTTCTATAGTATGTGAGTGTGAAAGCCAGCATGGCATAGGCATTAAGTTGAATATTATTATTATTATTATTATTATTATTATTATTATTATTATTATTATTATTATTATTATTTACTTATACCCACTCATCTGGCCGGGCCTCCCCAGCCACTGTGGGCAGCTCTCAACAGAGTATTAAAAACACAATAAAACATCAAACGTTAAAAACGTCCCTAAACAGGGCTGCCTTCAGATGTCTTCTAAAAGTCAGATACAGTGGACGTTTGGGTTGCAAACGTGATCCGTGCGGGATTCACGTTCACAACCTGCAGCGTTCACAACCTGCAGCAGCGTGTCTGTGCACACATGGGTTGCGATTCAGCGCTTCTGTGCATGCACAGCCACCGAAACCCAGAAGTAACCCATTCCGGTACTTCCGGGTTTCAGCGGTCTGTAACCCAAAAAAACGAAACCTGAAGTGTCTGTAACCCGAGGTATGACTGTAGTTGTTTCTTTCCTTGACATCTGGTGGGAAGGTGTTCCACAGCGTGGATGCCACTACCGAGAAGGCCCTCTGCCTGGTTCCCTGTAACCTCACTTCTTGCAGTGAGGGAACCGCCAGAAGACTGTAGACACTGGACCTCAGTTTCCGGGCTGAATGATGGGGGTGGAGATGCTCCTTCAGGTATACTGGGCCAAGGCCGTTTAGGGCTTTAAAGGTTACAAAAGCAATAGCCACCATCCCCAAATCAAGATTACACCCCAACACAGATCATCTGCAGAGATTGTCACTATTACAACTGGCACATGCGGTTTGGGGCATTTTTTCTAGAGAAGACCCAGGGTAAGAGATCTGATGAACTTCAGAGACAGCACTACAGAAGGCACCTTCATACCATTATCTGGAATTCTGAACAAGCAAGTGTATCGTAGGACTAGGGTGCAAGTAAAATTTGGAATGAACTGCCTGTAAAAAAATAAAATAAAACGTTGGTCTGATTTTGCTTCATTCTCTGACCTATTTTACAGGGCATCTTGCAATGTGGCTGAAACAATGTCACTTCGGGGCAAATAGTGCCTGGAATGTTGTTTTGCTTTCCTGCTTAGAAGAATAAAGTGTAACTTTTCTCTTGACAACTATAACTTGTGTACACAACAATTTGGACAAACTGGGCAAGTTAGTTCTCTGATTATAATACAATATGCCTGCTTTGTTTTAAAGACTTGCTTCCATCTTATCGGCTCAACCGTTTATTAAGTTATTCGAGGTCATAGCTTATAGCCCATGCTTTGCAGAAAAGTTATTCTAGGATAGCCCGGAATACTGCCTTGTTTTCGTATGGTCCTTGGCTGAAGAACTGATCAGGTGAAACGTGCAAGGTTCCTGAGAAAGAGAGCTCTGCACATTGCTTGGAAATGCAAAGAGGACTTCTTTGCACAGAATACTCTCCATCTAACACCTAATGCATGGCCTAAACTAATGAATCGAATGCAATCTTAAGTATGTTTATTCCAAAATGAACCATAAGCCCAGGAAATACCTGGTACTTAGCAGAAAAGGTTTTCAAATGATTTCAAGCCTCAACCTCTGTCATTTTCGAATACAGTGGTACCTCAGGTTAAGCACTTAATTCGTTCCAGAGGTCCGTTCTTAACCTGAAACTATACTTAACCTGAAGCACCACTTTAGCTAATGGGGCCTCCTGCTGTCGCCGCACTGCCAGAGCACAATTTCTGTTCTCATCCTGAAGCAAAGTTCTTAACCCGAGGTACTATTTCTGGGTTAGCGGAGTCTGTAACCTGAAGCGTATGTAACCCGGGGTACCACTGCATAGCCGTTGACACAAAGCTCAGACCCTCCAAAGGTCCCTATTTTCCAGGGACATCCCAGATTTAGAGAAGCTGTCCCGGTTTCTGATTTGATCCTGGAATGTCCCACTTTTCCTTAGGATGTCCCTATTTTCATCGGAGAAATGTTGGAGGGCATAAAAGCTCTGCACAGAAAACTTGATTCAGTAATAGTTGATTACAACGTAGCTTGAGCACTTGTGTCAATTATCAACAGAGATTTCATTACAGCAAAGTTATTTCACTGATGTAAATAACTCCTGTTGCCATCACACATCGTTCGTATGGCATAGCTTCAGTAGCAAGTACAGCAGAATGCGTTTACACAACCGACTTTTGCCTATAAGTTGTTGTGTGTATGATGAAGCCGTAGCCGACTCTTGTTGTGTCAACAGCAACACTGAAAGGTTTTGCATGGTCAGTGCCTCTGCCATACCTTATACAGTTAAAGCAAATACCAAGAGGAACTATGGAATGTCATTCACATGACCACGCTTAGAAACAGAATGTTTCAAATTCCATTGGCTGGGCAGCAAGTTATCTTTGTTCCAAAATGCAACCAGCCTTTCAGCTCTGAGCACTAAACAAAGGCATGGGCAGCAAGTGATATCATAATGTCTCAGATGCCTGTATCACAGTGTTCTCGTGCTGGACTGGGTGTGGAACTAAAAAGGCAACTTGTGTGCTACTAGTTCCCTTACAGGCATCTAATGCCACTTATGCCTTCGACAATGTTCTTAACGCTGCCACTTGGCTGTTCTCTTGCTTCTGCAGCAGGACTTTAAAACAAATGAATTATTGCAGACAAATGTGGCTGTCCGATGCAAAACCAAGGTGAAATGCAAACTGGCTACTTTTTTGCCAGAAATCCGAGTGACCACACAGACTACTTTTAGCAACATTTTCCCCCTTCCTTTAGAGAGGAAAAAATCCCCACTGTTTTATTCATTGAAATAGTGCATGTAGACAATTGGGAAACTGAAATGACGGCTTCTTTTGTTCCAGCATATGGCAGACAGACAAGAAGCCGACAGCTTGAGGCAGATGCAAGCTATTGGCACTCCATCTGCATATTTCCAATGCAATTGTGTCTGGGGTTTGAGGCTGAAAAGTCTGGATCTTAAAAAGGAAAAAAAATCTAGACTTGTACAGGGTAGAAAGTGACTGAACAAAATGTAACAGTGGCTCGTGAAATACATAGTTTCTCCCAACACTTTTAATCATAGCAGCTGAATGTTAGAGGCAAGAAGCTTTGATACCAATGCTAAGCATCGGAAACTGTACAACTATTTTTGTGGTTTTTATTATTTCAGCTTTTAAATGTTCAGCTGCCTAGGAACATGTGCTGTGTCTTTTTAAGTGCATGACAAAAGACCATTGCCCAGAACAGAGCTTATTAAACATGCAGCTCTTCAGTCTTGCAAGCTGTTGCGATAAACAGCTGTTGCCATGGGTTGGGTGAGAGGTCAAGTCATTTCAAATAGAAGTCATATACCCTTTTGTCCAGCCAGCATCAGCGGTTCAGATATTTTCAGCTGATAAGAGATCTGTGGGCCACTCACATTGTAGTTTTGACCAGTAAATTTTTACTTTTACCTACTCAAGCTAAACCATATGCATCTTTTTAATGACAAACTTGCGTAAACCACAGAAAGGCAGCCCAGGGAAGTGTGTTGATTTCTATGGCATACACATCAACCGTTAAGTGCCTTTGCAGGCACATGTTGTAGATAAAGCCACAAGGAACTGTAAAAAACCCAGGCAACTGTGCTTAAGTCCACTTTAAGTGCACGTAACTGTGTGTTAAGATTGTGACCCAAGCATTGCTTCTCTGCAGTACCTTTAAGATGACTTAAGCAGCCCTCACCGCATTCTGTTTACAGCCCATTTATATATTTTACTCCACTGACTGTAGTTTTGGATTCTTCCCCCACCAGCTGGCAAGCAAGACCACCACCACACGAAAGTTGGTTATCAAAAAATTTATTACAAATGTGTTAAGAATTTCAATAGCAGCATGAATTTCAGTTTAAAAGAATTATTGCAAGATTGGTTATCAATGCAGAATATAGTCCCAAAGACCTCCTCCGGTAGCTCAATCTGCATCAAAATCTCTGCAGAAATGCAATCGTACCAATGTCTTTTAAGAGTCCAGTCTCTTGGGGAAGGGGGCTGGATGCCCCCACCAGCAGTTTCTCGTTACAATACTGTGTCCATTCCTGCCCTTTCACCTATGTCCAGTTTTC
Source organism: Podarcis melisellensis (assembly GCF_964234715.1). Taxonomy (NCBI): domain Eukaryota; kingdom Metazoa; phylum Chordata; class Lepidosauria; order Squamata; family Lacertidae; genus Podarcis; species Podarcis melisellensis. Next base: position 8,027 of record NW_028112811.1, read on the forward strand.
AACTTTCGCTCTGGCTTTCTAACATGAACATTCCACCTGACCTGGAAACCTGCCACAGTTTTTTTTTCTCCCCCACTCTCTTTTCTTCTGCTCCTAAAATAAAAACTGCAGTTCTTCTTCAGCTCCACAGATATGCCAGCTTCTCCAGCGCTGCAGCATAGCAGAGAGACTCACTGCTGGTACAATCCACTCGCCTTTGCTTCTCTCTCTTTTTTTCTCCCCACAAGAATCCACCACGTGCTGTGTCTGAGCGACTTAATCCAAGCTGTTGACCGGGCTAATCTCCAGAATCAGCCACTCGCTGGGTTGCCCAGATGTGCGGCTCCAAGGTGATAATGCAACAAAAAGGTTTCAACCTCTCCTGTGCACCGGTTACGTCAACACCGTCACCATCACTCGGGCAGGGTGATGTTGGGCACCCAGTCGTTGACATTTCGACTCTCTTCGCAAAACAAGTTCAGCTTGTCTAAGGCTGGGTCTTTCCAGGCATCCTCATTGGGATTCTGCAATAAAGAGAACAAAGGTACATGAGTGAAAATCACAGTCCAAAACACAATACAGCAGGAAACTAAATCTGCTCACTGCTATGGAAAACAAAGCAGGCTATATATATGTCCAAAATTGCCACAACAGGGCTACTAATTCCTGAGGTACCAACGAAACACACTTTAGGAGATGTGCTTCATTGGGAATGGGCCACCGGAAGAAGCACTTAAATCATGTCAGTGGCAGCTATTTGCTGGCCTAAGGATGCTCTGGCACTATTTTGCTAACAAATGTGCTGCCTCAAAGAGATTCACAGGAGAAAATCCTGCCCGGTGCCCGAGCGTTAAAGACAGACATGGCATGCTATGGCATTGCACAGAATAAAAGTGGGGCTTGCCCCTTACATGGCGCTGAAAACTCACCGTGATGAGGATGCAGTGGAGGTCTCTGGGCTCCCCGGCCTCCTCGCTGGCGCCCACAATCGCGGCCAGCTTCTGGATGTCGTTCACGCGCACAATGTCAATGTCGTTCTCGCAGCAAAAGGCTTGGATGAGAGTGAAATGGATCTGCAGGGCGATGTCGCCCTCGTCTTCCTCGTCCGCGGCCAGCACGCAGAAAGCGACCGTGTCAGGATCACTGCAGAGAGAGGGAAGGAGGAGAGCTTGCGATTAGCCACGTTAAAAGCGGAGATTCTTGCAAAAAAATAAAGCGAAGAGCTGTGCACTTTCTGCACTCTCTTCTTCCCGCCCGGATTCCCTCCCTTTTCCTGGTGTTGCGCAAGGCATGCAAAACAACAGGCGCGGTGCAAATGCCCAGATACTTACACATTCATCAGTTTGGCGGATTCGTAGACGCCCGCGGTGAGGCAGCCGCGGCGCTGCGACGAGACCAGCAGCTCCTGCAAAGCTTTGCCGGCCTTCTGCATCCGGTTGCCGGTGGCGGCGCTGCTAGAGCTACTGCAAACGACAAGAAGAGGGCAAGTGCCGTCAGTCGCGGGGAAACCTTTCCTGGCTTGCATTCCCAGCCCTCCATCCATCCATCCGCGGTACCCAACCCGCGCGCCTGCCTGCCTCCCTCCGCGCGAGACCCTTCCATCATAAGCCGCCTCAACCACCACAACCATCTTCCCCATCCCGGGCTGAGCCTCTGCCCGGCGGATAGTTACCTGTCGCTAGTTTCCGGCATCGTCTCCTGCCCGTGAATTTCCTCCAAAGTCATAATGGTCCGAGACAGGCAAAAAGCGGAAATCCCCAAACAAGAAATGTTTCAACAACAGCAAAAACCAGGCACCCAAAAAGTATCCACACAAAGGAAAAAGGTTCTGCTCGGCGGCTGAAAGATCTCTCCCGGAAAAAAAGGAAAGCGATCGGGAAATATAGACAGCTAAGCACCGAAGCTCTCCGATCTCTGCTCACTCTTAAAGTCCCCAGCGAAGTGTGAGCTGCCAGGAGCGCCGCGCGCCCTATTTATACGCTGCCGAGCTTCTGTGCCGGCAGCTGCTGGAATCTCGGCGGCGCTGATTGGCCAGGCTAGGGGTGTATTGTTATGCTAAGCAGGCGCTGGGGAGAAGCCGGCTCGTGCCAGGAGGCCACGTGGGAGACGGGGGGGGGGGGGAGAGAAAGAGAGAGACCGTAGCCGTGGGGTGGAGGGGGACGGGGCGAGGGGCGAGAGGGGGATTACAATGTCTCAAATCTGCCACTGCTGCTTTTGTTGTGATGTTACTAGGCAGACTGCAGAGCCGGGGTGCTTGATCTTTTAAAGGGGGTTGGAGAGATGTTGCTTCAGATGTGCATCTTTTTTGGAGGGGTGTGTATAAAGCTTTTTTGCAAACTGTTAAAACAAAGAGAGCTTAAGCAACGCAGCAACTCCACTTGTGCGCAAAGAAAAAAATCATTTTACTGAAAATGCACCCCCAGTGTGGTTTCTAGGAATCGCTCCCCCTGAGTTTCTACTTTTGCAGCTCACGATCTGCTTGAAAGGACTTTGGCCTTATTATTTTCATTTCATTTCTGCAGAGCGGACCCCCCTCCCCCCCTCCCCAAGCGTGCCTGGCTGCCAGCAAACAAGGCACAAAGCAGGGGTCCTGCAAAGTTCACCCGGGCGAGGGGGGGGGCCGTCCTGCGCCTGCCTCATCAGCTGCTGCGCGGAGCAGATTGTCGATGGCACACGCTGCTCGTTTGCATTTCTATGGAGAGGCGCACAATAGCCGAGGTCTGGCGTGTGGCAGTTTGGAGCGCACACAATCGGCGCTTTCTCCCCATTGCTGCACTGTCCACCTGCCACTGGGGCGCGGATTTGCTTTTGGCCGAAGGCGGCGGCGAAGAGGGGGGGTGGCACACACAATGGCCTGACTCTCTTGTGTCGCCCAATCTGTTCTTGCTGATGAATGTCTCCACTGGCGCACGCTTCCAGTGTGCAATTGAATTTGGAGGCTCTTTCGAAGCACGCGATCGTCTCCTTTTCTCCAAAGGGGCCCCCATTCTTCCTTTGTTTTAACCCTTCCGAGACGCTTCGCTACATTGCGGGACACTGCCCCGGCGGCCTAGGCATGTGGCCAAGCTTGGCCAGGCCAATCCGGAGTCATCAAGTTTGTGCTTGTTCCTGCCTGGGAGGCGCAAATGACCAGGAGCGCCCAGCTCCTTCTGACTTGCGCCACTTTCCCCCTTGGGCACGCAGACTGTGCATTGCATTGCTCGTAATTCCCCTTTCCAGTCAAGCGCGCGTGTCACGATCTGGTGTTTATTTTCTTCTGCTTTCAAATTCGGGCATCCTAGAATCCTCGTGGTGTTTCTTTTCCCCCTCCCCCCCATGCGTAATTCTGGACGAGGAGCGCTACCTACTGGATGCTGAGGAGCATCTTTACGGGTATAAACTGCCGTACGGGAAGATCCAAGATTTCTAAGTGGGGAGCGGTGAAGCCTTGCAGAACATGCTCGCAAGCCAAAGAAAGGGCATGTGTTGCGCGCTAATCCCTTTGCAAATTCTCTCCCCTCTCTCTGGAAGCCTGAAGCCGGCTTGTCCTGGCATACAGAGGCAGCTGCTTCTTGCATATTTTACTCTTTGAAAGGACAGCGATGGTACTTGGGTGTGCGCCACCTTGTGGCTTCTTGGTGCTTTCAGCAGACCTTCCAAGTGTCCCTATTTTCCAAGGACGTCCCTGATTTTGAAAAGTCTGTTTCTGATGTGATCCTGGAATGTCCTGCTTTTCCTTAAAAAGGTAAAGGGACCCCTGACCATTAGGTCCAGTCGTGACCGACTCTAGGGTTGCGGCGCTCATCTCGCTTTATTGGCCGAAGGAGCCGATGTACAGCTTCTGGGTCATGTGGCCAGCATGACTAAGCCGCTTCTGGCGAACCAGAGCAGCGCACGGAAATGCCGTTTACTTTCCCGCCGGAGTGGTACCTATTTCTCTACTTGCAGTTTGATGTGCTTTCGAACTGCTAGATTGGCAGGAGCAGGGACTGAGTAACGGGAGCTCACCCCGTCATGGGGATTTGAACCGCCAACCTTCTGATCGGCAAGTCCTAGGCTCCCGTGTCCCTCTTCTTTTCCTTAGGACGTTTTCACTGGAGAAATGTTGGAGGGTATGGAGCTATCCAACCCCTGAGACATCTGAAGGCAGCCCTGTATAGGGAAGTGGTGTTTTTTTTAATGTTTAATGTTTTATTATGTTTTTATATATATTGAAAGCTGCCCAGAGTGGCTGAGACAACCCAGTAAGACGTGTGGGGTATACATAGAAAATCATCATTGTGGAATGAGATGCCCCTATTTTCATGGGAGAAATGTTGGAGAGTATGTTCCAGTTTTCTTGTGAGCCAGCTGCTTCCACATGCATATGAGCTTTTCCCCTTCTTTTGCCATGTCCACACGACGTTGTTGGCATCAAAATGCCGCCCTCTATTCCTCACTTTCTGCAGAAAATCTCAGGCATAAAAAGCCCTTCTGCCGACAACACACTTGCAATACCTGTTTACATTATTTTACCCGATGGCACCCAAAAGTAAACAGACTCAGAAGCACTTTACTACACACGATTGAACCACATGTTGAAACAGAAGTTAGCTCACCCGATCACATTGGAGCTTCATGCTGGAAGATTTGATCATCCATCTGAATCATGTGGTATGCACAGCAGCTGAGATAAATCTGAAAATGACGTAGGCATGGAACTCTGCAAATCTTCCATCCCTTAACTCTTAACAGAATAGAAAGCTCACAGCACCCCAATGGCACTGTGCCATAAAAGGAAGTGCATTACATTTTCAAGGAGCTTGTAGGCTGTAGGCAAACATCCATATGCCAGGCTTCGTCATTAACAGGTTCATATCAGTCGACTTTGGAATTTTCCCTCGGAATTGAAAAAAACACACATTTCTCCCACTTTCATGTAGGAGTAAGATAAGGACCTGTATCTTCCTTAAACTGACTCAGTTGCGGAGGGAAGATCTTGTTCGATTTTAGAGCTGGTGATCCCGGCGTGAATCGAACAGATTGGAACAGTTCAGCAACTCTTTCAGGGTTTATTGTAGAAAACTGCTGATATGGAATTGGCTACTTCCGACATCAAAAAAACGAAGATCATGGCCACTGGTTCCATCACCTCCTGGCAGATAGAAGGGGAAGAAATGGAGGCAGTGAGAGATTTTACTTTCTTGGGCTCCATGATCACTGCATATGGTGACAGCAGCCACGAAATTAAAAAACGCCTGCTTCTTGGGAGAAAAGCAATGACAAACCTAGACAGCATCTTAAAAAGCAGAGACATCACCTTGCCAACAAAGGTCCGTATAGTTAAAGGCATAGTTTTCCCAGTAGTGATGTATGGAGTTGAGAGCTGGACCATAAAGAAGGCTGATCGCCGAAGAATTGATGATTTTGAATTATGGTGCTGGAGGAGACTCTTGAGAGTCCCATGGACTGCAAGAAGAACAAACCTATCCAGTCTTAAGGAAATCAGCCCTGAGTGCTCACTGGAAGGACAGATCCTAAAGCTGAGGCACCAATACTTTGGCCACCTCATGAGAAGATAAGACTCCCTGGAAAAGACCCTGATGTTGGGAAAGATGGAGGGCACAAGGAGAAGGGGATGACAGAGGACGGGATGGTTGGACAGTGTTCTCGAAGCTACCAGCATGAGTTTGACCAAACTGCGGGAGGCAGTGGAAGACAGAAGTGCCTGGCGTGCTCTGGTCCATGGGGTCACGAAGAGTCGGACACGACTAAACGACTAAACAACAACAACTTCCGACATCTTTGGCACATCTAGCCAAGAACCAGCTTGCATTTCTGCATTACATGAATTGATTTTCATCTTGGCCTTTTTGCACATTGCCCTCAGACATTTTGGAGAAGGGTGTCAAGTAAAAAATATTGGAATGATCTCGGCAATCTGCGTGTCTGTGCCTATGCAGCCAAACGCACCTGGCAAGCAGGAAGCCTGGATATCTCAATTGGTTAGAGCATGGTGCTGATAACGCCAAGGTTGCAGGTTTGATTCCTGTATGGGACAGCTGTATATTCCTGCATTGCAGGGGGTTGGACTAGAATAGATGATTCCTTCCAACTCATTTTTGGGAGGGGACCCCAATATTTGCAAAAGTACAGTGGTACCTCTGGTTACATACTTAATTCGTTCCGGAGGTCCATTCTTAACCTGAAACTGTTCTTAACCTGAAACACCACTTTAGCTAATGGGGCCTCCTGCTGCCACTGCGCCACTGCTGCACAATTTCTGTTCTCATCCTGAAGCAAAGTTCTTAACCCAAGGTAACATTTCTGGGTTAGCGGAGTCTGTAGCCTGAAGCGTATGTAACCTGAAGCGTATGTAACCCGAGGTACCACTGTATAAAACAAAACAAAAAAATTGAGATGTCCTCAGAGGAAGAAACACCCCCCCCCTCAAAAAAGAGAACTTAATAAGTTGCCCTTGCTTTTTGGGAGGGGCAAGGTGATGGGGAGGGCAGCATGGTTGTGAGTGCGCTGGTGACAGTGCTGGATTGTGCCCACTGGTGCACCAGCACCACGCCACCCTCTCGGAAAGCCCACCTGTTATTACCAGTAACTGGTTTTCCAAGGCATAAGGGACATGCCCACTGGGGCCTGAGCATGCCTAGTGACCACGTAAGGCTGTCTATTAGAAGGGTCATTCGGCTGCTCTGAGATCCCGCTGCAAATGCTGTATATGCATACAATCAAGAGCAGATTGCTTTGGCACCCAAAACCCTACACATGCCACTCCCCCTCCTGGTCAGTAAGATTATGATATTAATATATTTGATCACTATTCGGTGCCCCCTCGTGACAGCTACCTAATGGGAGGGCTGGCTCTTCTGCGTCGACGCTGCAGATTAGCTGATGGTGGATTCCACTTCAGTTCAGCATTGGTCAGCAATAAAGTTATTGTACGGACATGGCCAGCGTCTGCTCCTCCAAGTTTCTTTTTTTATGGCTCCTCGTAAAGCAGATTTCCGGCTGCTCTTGTGAGTAGCAGCTCCTCTGTCCTCTGCTCATTCCTCTTTTCTAAAAGGCACATCTGTGTGCTAGCGATTTTTAAGAGCTACAGAATCCATTTTAAACCATTAGTAACTTAGACCCATTTGCCCTCCTTAAAAGCATTTGCTCCTAATTTTAAACCTGTCAGAGCTAAAAAAATTCTTTGATTTATTTATTTAAAAAGAAAAGAAAAGAATGGAGGAGCTGTTACTGATCTTTGTCCAAGTAATATTTACAACTGAAGGATGCCCTCTTGAGGACGGAATGATAATTTTTTTAAAAAAGAAATATTTATTAAAGTTTTACAAATACAAGAATACAAAAATACATGAAAAAAGAAAAAAAAGAAAAATACAGCATACAAAGGACAAAAAGAAAAAAAGGAAAAAAATTAAAAACAAATCCGTTTTTCATAGCTTTAAATTCATTTGCTTCTTTCTTTGACCTCCTCACACCTCCCCTTCTTGTATTCCCGTTTACATAATCAAATGAGCAAATCCTTACCCTCTTTCATTTATCTTAACTCTATATCTTAACATTTTATAACCCTATATTTTCATCCATTATCAATTCATTTTTGCATATTCTTATTAACTTTGTTGCTAATGCCACTTATTTTCAATCCAACATCATTTTAACATTCATTAATTTTACAGTGTTTCTGCAGGTAGTCTTTAAATTTCTTCCAATCTTCTTCCACCAACTCTTCTCCTAGGTCTCGGATTCTGCCAGTCAGAGGATGGAATGATAATTAACCCTCATCTCGTTTTTAGTGATGTGCTCCTTCCCCTTTCTCACCTATCGGGGTGCTCTGTCCTGGCATTCCCACTTGTGGGACCATCATGGGGGTTCCTGTTGGGTGTTTGTGTCTGACGTTCTGAGAGAGGGGCACTGTTAGGGTTCTAGGCAAGGTCTGCTCACCTGGTGGGGTGGAATTGCAGCACTAACCGTGCAGAAAGGAAGCTCCTGCAGCCAATCGGAAGCCACAGAAGCCCCACCGGATGTTTGGGTTCCAAAGAACGTTC
>NW_028112810.1:0-5000 GCF_964234715.1 Podarcis melisellensis
GGCAGCGGAGGGAGGCAGGCAGGCAGGAAGGCAGACAGGCAGGCAGGCAGGCAGGCAGGCAGGCAGGGAGGCAGGGAGGCAGGGAGGGAGGGGCCGTCCAAGCTCCCTGCCTGCCTGCCTGCCTGCCTGCCTGCCTGCCTGCCTGCCTGCCTGCCTGCCTGCCTGCCTCTCCCCCTCAGGTAGACCGAGTAAGAACCTGGCCCTTTGATTAGAAGCGCCAGGCGGCCGCAGGCAGGCAGGCAGACAGGCAGGCAGGCAGGCAGGGAGCATGGACGTCCCCTGCCTGCCTGCCTGCCTGCCTGCCTGCCTGCCTGCCTGCCTGCCTCTCCCCCTCAGGTAGACCGAGTAAGAACCTGGCCCTTTGTATAGAAGCGCCAGGCGGCCGCAGGCAGTCAGGGGACTTCCAAGCTCCCTGCCTGCCCGCCCGCCCGCCCGCCCGCCTGCCTGCCTGCCTGCCTGCCTGCCTGCCTGCCTCTCCCCCCCACCGGTAGACCGTATAAGAACCTGGCCTTGCGTATAGAAGCGCCAAGCGGGTGGCAGGCAGGCAGGCAGGCAGGCAGGCAGGCAGGCAGGCAGGCAGGCAGGCAGGCAGGGAGGGAAGGAGCGTGGACGTCCCCTGCCTGGCTGCCTGCCCCCAGGTAGACCGAGTAAGAACCTGGCCCTTTGTTAAGCAGCGCCAGGCGTCCGCAGGTAGGCAGGGGACTTCCAAAGCCCGCCCGCCTGCCTCTCCCCCCCCCCCGGTAGACCGGGTAATAACCTGGCCCTTTTTTATTAGGAGCGCCCTCGTGTGGCCAAGCATAGTAAGGGCAGGGCAGCCGTCTTCGTCGTCTTCTTCTTCTTCTTCTTCTTCTTCTTCTTCTTCTTCTTCTTCTTCTTCTTCTTCTTCTACTTCGTCTTCTTCCTCTTCTTCTTCTTCTTCTTCTTCTTCTTCTTCTTCTTCTTCTTCTTCTTCTTCTTCTTCTCCTCCTCCTCCTCCTCCTCCTCCTCCTCCTCCGTCGTATCCCTATTGTTGTGAAGATCGTGCGTGCGTGCGTCCTTGCATTCTTGGGGTCTAAATGGGGGATGCGTGAGTGTTTGTGTGTGTGCTGGCATGCCCGCCCGCCTCCCTCCCTCTCTCTCTCTCTCTCTCTCTCTCTCCCCCCACCCGCAAGCACACAAGCACATTGCCACGACATCGCCAAGGGCGGCGTTCGTGGCGACAGCTGCCGTAGACCTCGGTCACTTTGTAGACCGCCGCTTGGCAGCAGAGCAGCAGGTAGGCGATGGAGGAGAGGGGTGGGGTGGGGCAGGGCGGGGCACGCGTTCGTGCGTACGTGCGTGCGTACGTCCTTGCAGGGACGGCAAGGGATCACCCTTGGCGATGTCGTGGGCGAGGGGTGGTTTCTTTGGTGTGCGTGTGTGCGCGTTGGAGTGATATTTTGTGTCCATCTCTCTGTCCCTGTCTGTCTCCCCTGCACACAAGCACATGCTGTGTTTGAGTGTCTGCTTAGTGTGTGAGAGAGAAATTTTGTGCCCTTCTGTCTCCCTCTCCCGCAAACGACTGTTTGTGTCTTTTCTTTTTCTTTTTATGTGTTTGTTTGTTTGTGTGTGTGTGTGTGTGTGTGTGTGTGTGAGAGAGAGAGAGAGAGAGAGAGAGAGAGAGATATTTTGTTTCTTCCTGCCTGCCTGCCTGCCTCTCTCCCTCTCCCTCTCCCCCCCCCTCTCTCTCTCTCTCCCCTCTCTCTCCCCCTCTCTCCCCCCTCCCCCCCGCAATCAAGTGTGTGTGAGAGAGCGCATGAGTGCTTCTGTGCTTGCCTTTCTGTATCCCTGTGTCTCTGCATGCTCCCCCTCCCGCAAAGGAACTCACGCACACCAAGACTTTTCTCCCTTGCCGTCCCTGCAAGGACGAACGAATGCTCGCAGGCACGCAGGCACGCACGCACGCACGCACGTAGGCACACACGCACGCACACCCTCAGCCGTCCCCTCCATCGCCTACCTGCTGCACTGCCGCCAAGCGGCGGTCTACAAAGTCACCGAGGTCTACGGCAGCTGTCGCCACGAACCCCACCCGCCCTTGGCGATGTCGTCGGGTTACAGCGACCGGGTAGACCTGGAGGCTCCATAGGGGGCATGGGCAGGTAGACCGGGAGGCCCTCCGTCCTCCGTAGTAGACCGGCAAGCCGCAGCCTCTCCGTCAGGTAGACCGGGGGCACGGCGAGCAGATTGGTCCGACACGGAAACCCCCACCGACCTCGGAGGTAGACCGGCAAGCCCCAGCCTTCCGGGACGGTAGACCGGAGGGGAGCCGAGGACCGGGAGACCGGGCGACGCCGCCAGCCCCTCCGGCCGGTAGACCGGGCTCACCGTGGTCCGGCGCCCAGTAGACCGGCCAGCGGTTCCGCGCCGTGCGCCAGGTAGCCCGGCAGAGCCTCTCTTTCCAGTGGGTAGACCGGGAAGCCCCACGATCTCGGAGGAAGACCGGCAAGACCCAGCTCCTCCGGCGGGTAGACAGGGCTTCCCGAGGTCCGGGGCCCAGTAGACCGGCCAGCGGTTCCGCGCCGTGCGCCAGGTAGCCCGGCAGAGCAGCGCTCTCCGGTGGGTAGACCGGGAAGCCCCACGATCTCTGAGGAAGACCGGCAAGACCCAGCTCCTCCGGCGGGTAGACAGGGCTTCCCGAGGTCCGGGGCCCAGTAGACCGGCCAGCGGTTCCGCGCCGTGCGCCAGGTAGCCCGGCGGAGCAGCGCTCTCCGGTGGGTAGACCGGGAAGCCCCACGATCTCTGAGGAAGACCGGCAAGACCCACCCTTCCCGGCCGGTAGACCGGAGGCAAGCCGAGGACCGGGAGACCGGGCAACACCGCCAGGTAGCCCTCCAGCCGGGAGACCGGGCTCAACGAGGTCCGGCGCCCAGTAGACCGGCCAGCGGTCGCGCGACGTGCGCCAGGTAGCCCGGCAGAGCCGCGCTCTCCGGTGGGTAGACCGGGAAGCCCCGACGATCTCTGAGGAAGGCCGACCGGCAAACCTCAGCCTTCCCGGCCAGGACTCACCGAGGTCTGGCGCCCAGTAGAACGCCCAGCGGTTCCGCGCCGTACGCCAGGTAGCCCGGCAGAGCCGCGCTTTCCGCCAGGTAGACCGGAAAGTCTACCGTTCTCGCAAGACCGGCCAGCCTCCCGGCCCCATGGAGGGTAGACCGGGAAGCCGTTTCTCCTCAGGTAGACCTGGAAGCACCAGAACGTGTGGCGAGCAGGCAGGCAGGCAGGCAGGCAGGCAGGCAGGCAGGGCCTGGTGTGCGTGGACGCGAGGAGCCCACTGGGCCTGAAACCGAGTAGACCGTCCAGCGGTACTGCGCCGTACGCCAGGAAGCCTGGCAGAGGCGCCCTTTCCAGCAGGTAGACCGGGAAGCCCCACGATCTCTGAGGAAGACCGGCAAGCAAGCAAGCAAGCAAGCAAGCAAGCAAGCAAGCAAGCAAGCAAGCAAGCAGCCAGCCCCAGCCTTATCGGCCGGTAGACCGGACGGGAGCCGAGGGCCGGGAGACCGGGCAACGTCGCCTGCCCCTCCGGCTGGTCGACCGGGAAGCTAGCCTCCCTTCCTCGGAGGTAGACCGGCAGGACCCAGCCTCCACGGCCAGCAGAGACCAGGGCCTGGAGACCGGGCACTGCTGCCAGCCCCGGGCCAGACTGGGGGGGACCGTGGACGCGAGAAGCAGACCGGGACTTTGGTGGGTAGACCGGGCGAGAGGCACCCCCCTTCTCGGAAAGGGGGCCGGCAAGGCCCAGCCTCCCCGGGCGGCCGGCAGACTCGGTGGACAGCGGTCCTCGCGAGTAGACCGGGCGGTCGACGGACCTCCGGCGGGTAGACCTCCGGGGAGGACCGGAAAGCCTTCCACCAGCCGCCTCGGCCGGACGGAGAACGGGGGGACCGCGCAGCGGACAGACCTCCCAGCGGTAGACCGGGAAAGCCTTCCGTCCTGGGAAGGGGACCGCAGGAAGAACGGTCCACGTTGCCGGCCCCTCCGGCGGGGAGCTAGACCCGGCCGCCCCCCAGGGCAGGGAAACGGCCAGCGCTTCCGCTCCTTCCGCCTGGAAGACCGGCTGAGCCACCCCCGCTTGCCGGCAGGTAGACCGGGGCCACCGGCAACCTCGCCCTTGGACCGGGCAGCGGCCGGACCCACAAAGGCGCCCGGAAGCCTGCCCTTCTCCGCCCTTCGCACCCTCCGCCAACCACTCTCGGAGGTGGACCGGCTAGTAGACCGGGCAGAGGTTCCAGTCCGGCCCTCAGGTGGACCGGCGCTTCCCAGCCCCAAGCAGGGGAGACCAGGAAGCCGTCTGCCCTCGAGGTAGAGCTGGAAGCCCCAGCCCGGCAGGCAGGCAGACAGGCAGGCAGGCAGGCAGGCAGGCAGGCAGGCGTGAGCCTCCGTCGGGCCGACCGGAAAGTCTCCCTTCCTCGGAGGTAGACCGGCAAGACCCAGCCTCCCCGGCCGGCAGACCGGAGGGGAGCCGAGGGCCGGGACACCGGGGTGACCGTGGACGCGAGAAGCAGACCGGGCCTTCGGTGGGTAGACCGGAGGCACCACCTGGCCGGCCGGCAGTCTGGTGGGACCTCCCGCCCGCCGCCGGGAAGACCATGGCCCTCGCGAGGAGACCGGGTGGTCGGCGGGCCTCCGGCGGGTTAGACCACCGGGGAGGACCGGAAAGCCCTCCACCAGCCGCCTCGGCCGGGCGGAGAACGGGGCGACCGCGCAGCGGACAGACCTCCCAGAGGTAGACCGGGAAAGCCTTCCATCCTGGGAAGGGAACCGCCACGTCCCAGCTTCCCTGGCCAGTAGTGGACCGGGGGAGAGCGAGAGCCGCCAGCGGCCGCGGGAAGAACGGGCCACGCTGCCGGCCCCTCCGGTGGGGAGCTGGAACCGGCCGCCCCCCCAGGAAAACGGTCGGAGATTCCGCCGGGAAGACCGGCCAAGCCACCCCGGCTTGCCGGCCGGTAGACCGGGGCCACCGGCAACCTCGCCCCTGGACCGGG
>NW_028112809.1:0-14318 GCF_964234715.1 Podarcis melisellensis
CCAGCACTTTGAAGTGTACCTGGAACGTAATCCGCAGCTAGTGCAGTTGGGCCCGGATTGGTGTTACAGTATATGCTTAAAATGTCTTGCCCCAGTAAAGAACCTAGTCATGAAATTCTGCACTAGCTGAAGATTCTGAATGTCTTTCGAGGAAGCCCTAGGTATAACACATTGCAATAATCTAACCTAGAGGTTCCAGGAGTATTGGAAAAAGAAGTTTAATAGAATCTTAGAATTGTCAAGTTGGAAGGGACCCTGAGGATCATCTAGTCCAACCACTTGCATCCTACACGGGTGTCAGGAGTGCATGCAGGAGCCAGGCACTGTAACTGCTAGTTCCTCACAGGACTGGGGACTTCTTGAGTTTGGCCTGGACTCCTGACCCCTGGACTGCTGATTCCTGGTTCCCGACGTCTACCCCGGTCCCGACGTACCAAGCCGGGACTCCGTCTGCCTGTAACCCGGACCGTGACAATGGGGATCAAACCTGCAACCTTGGTGCTATCAGCACCACAGTCTAAGCAACTGACTTATCTTGGCTGATAAAGTTAGGATATCCTTGTCCAGATAGGGCTGCAGCTGGGGCCCCAGCCAAAGGTGATGGAAGGCACTCCATGCCATCAAGGCCACCTGAGCCTCAAATGACAGCAAGGGATCAAGAAGTACCCCTGCTCCTTCAGAGGGAGTGGAGCCCAATCAAGAGCAGGCCACCTCTCATCCATCTGGTTTGGGGAACTGTTCACTAACAGTTAGCAGTCATATTTGGATTGAGCTTCAGTTTATTGGCTCTAAACTAGTCCACTAGTGAGGTAAGAAATCCACAGCCACACCTGCAGATGTAAAGGAAAAGTAGAGCTGTGTTTCACCAGTATATTGTTGACAAATTTACTCCAATAGTCCTGAAGAACCTGCTCAATGGTTTCATGTAGATGTTAAGGAACATAGGGTGGGTGGGGGAATCAAACTAATGGATTTCATTAAGTCTAAGTATTGCTGGTCCTGAAGCTTCAAACCATTTACTTCCTCCCTCCCTCTGTCTTCCTGGAAGAAGCTGTTAGCCGAGCTATTGCTCCAAGCTGAAGAAAAGCCATGTGAACCAGGTTTCTCTCTAAAAGCTAGCAAAAGGATTGTGTGATTCCATTTGTGAAGAAATGCTATTTTTTCCTCTTTTTAAATCATTGGGAAGTTTGTTCTTTTTGACTTTTACTTCCAATGGATGGACATTTGTTGACTTGAGAAAAACATCTTCATGTATGCGACAACGGCTGCGAGAGTTCTGATAGCACAAGGATGGAAGACTGAAGAAATCCCAACTAAAGAATTATGGCAAGAAAAATTGATGGATTATGCAGAACTGGCAAAATTGACTCATAAGCTACGGGACAAGGATAACTGTGACTTTAAGGATGAATGGGAACCTTTCACAAAGTATTTGAAGACGCAACAAAGCGAACTGGACTCCTTGGCAGGTTTTGAATAAACATCCACAATATTTTTTTTTACTGATAATAATTAGCTACACAGTTGGAGGATCTATAAACTCTGTAACATGCAGAAAATAGCATTATTGGAGAAACCAAAGACTGGAACTGAGGGAAGTGGGGGGTGGGGTGGGGCATGGGTTTTGTGGGGGGAGGGGGGAGGAAAAATGGGGAGGGAATAAGGATATGTTTTTTGAAAATATGCTTTGTTATAACTTTGATTTTTTTTTAAAAAAAAGCCTAGATAAATCGTCACTTACATGCAAAGTTAAGTGTCTGTGATTTATTCTAGCCTCAGTATTTTTATGGGGAATATCTGTTTAAAGCTGAATGAGGGCAGATGCAAATCAAGCCAAATGTTAATGTGCTTGGAGCAATCCCCATTGTGCCAACTCTGCAAAGAGAGAGTGTGAATTTCTCTCCCAAACCTCCCTCTCTAATATGCCAGAGAGCTCTTAAGAGGACACAACTGTGCTCTTAACTGTGCTGTATACCTGGAATAATGGTACAATCATGGAACCCACGAACAATATTTGAACGTTGTGATTACTGTAACATGAATTTAATGAACAAATATATAAATAAAAGGAAAATAAGGATTGCATTTAAGAATGAATGGATATTGAAAACATTAGCCACAACCTGACCTGAGGAAGGCCTGACCTGGATTTGGGCCTGAATCAGTTCTCATGTTTCTCCACACAAAGAACACTCTGGAGAAGTAGATCACAGTAAGTAACAGCATTGCATATTCTGCTCAGCAGCAGGTGAGCAGAGGGTTAATTTTCCTTACTTGGCCTGTGTGTGCCTTTTGAGGGTACAGAAATGCAGGCCAAAAATGCATATATTTATGTTCCATAACCTTTCACAGTCTTCAAACATGATGTTGTAACCAATGTCTTGAGCCCATTTAATCATAGCTGATTTAACTAACTCATCTTGTGTGTTCCATTTAAGCAGCAAGTTATACATTCTTGAGAGCACTTTCGTCTTAGGTTCAAGTAGTTCTATCTCTAATTTTGATTTTTCCACCTGGAAACCAATCTTTTTATCTTTTTTAAACATCTCTTGAATTTGGGCATAGAGAAACCAGTCTCGCACCTTGTCCTTTATTTTTTCTAAACTCTGCAGCTTCCAATTATCTCCAACTTTTTCTATTATCTCACAATATTTAGCCCAACCACTCTCCATGTTAAGTCCTTTGGTGGTCTTCGCCTCCGTTGGTGACAACCACCTCGGCGTCTTATTTTCAAGTAAGTCCTTGTATTTAGTCCAGACATTAAACAAAGCTTTCCTGACAATATGGCTCTTGAATAATTTATGTACCTTTACCTTGTCGTACCACAAATATGCATGCCATCCAAAAGCATTGTTAAACCCTTCCAGATCTAGGACATCAGTGTTTTCTAGTAGAAACCAATCCTTCAGCCAGCAGAAGGATGCTGCCTCATAGTATAACCTTAAGTCCGGCAGGGCAAACCCCCCTCTTTCTTTAGCATCTGTTAGTATTTTAAGTTTTATCCGGGGCCTTTTGCCCTGCCAGACAAATTTCGTAATGTCCTTCTGCCACTTTCCAAAACACTCCACTCTATCCACGATCTGCAGGGTTTGGAACAAGAATAACATCTTTGGCAATACATTCATCTTTACAGCTGCAATTCTTCCCAACAAGGTAAGTTTTAATCTTGACCAGATTTCTAAATCCTTTTTAATTTCAATCCAGCATTTTTCATAATTATCTTTAAATAAGTTCAAATTTTTCCCCGTCAAGTTCACCCCCAGGTATTTCACTTTTTTAGCCACCGTTAACTCCGTTTCTTTCTGAAACTCATCTATTTCTAAAGAAGTCAGATTTTTCGCCAAAACCTTTGTTTTTTGTTTGTTCAACTTGAATCCTGCCACCTGACCAAACTCATAAATTAATTCTAAAGCTCTTTTAGTACTAGATTCTGGCTCCTGTAATGTTAAAACCAAATCATCTGCAAAGGCCTTCAACTTGTATTGTTTACCTCCGACCTGTATTCCTTGTACCTCCCGATCCTTCCTAATCAAGTTCAGCAGTACCTCCAAGACCGAAATAAATAGCAGGGGTGATAGGGGGCACCCCTGTCGTGTTCCTTTTTCAATTCTGAACTCTTCTGTCACCACATTATTCACTATCAATTTAGCTTTTTGCTCTGAATAGATTGCTTCTATGCCATTTTGAAACGCCCCTCCCACTCCCATCCCTTCCAAATTTCTCTTCATAAATTTCCAAGATATATTGTCAAAGGCCTTCTCTGCATCTATAAAAATTAATACAGCTCTTGTGTTCATATTTGTCTGCAATAGCTCCAAAACATCTATAATGTTCCTAGTGTTGTCAGACAAATGTCTACCAGGGAGAAAGCCTGCTTGGTCTTTATGAATTACTTCATTCAGAACTTTTTTAAATCTACTTGCCAAAATGTCAGCAAAAATTTTGTAATCCACATTCAGGAGTGAAATAGGACGATAATTCTTGAGTTGAGTCTTTTCAGATTCCAATTTTGGTATCAAAGTGATGAATGCTTCTTTCCACGATTCCGGAGCCCCCTTCCCCTCCATAATTTGGTTACACACCTCCACTAATGGTTGAATCAAATAATCTTTTAAAACCTTATAGTATTTGGAGGTGAGTCCATCTGGGCATGGGGATTTCCCCAATTGCATGTTCTGAATGGCACTTTCTATTTCCTGCTGTGTTATTCTGTAATTCAGGGTTGTTTGTTTATCTTGGGATAATTTTTTCAATCCATTACTTTTTAAAAATTGAATAATCTCCTCCTCCGCCTGTGGACCTTGAGTAAACAGTTTTTTGAAATATCTCTGGAAACCCTTTCTAATTTCTTCTGGTATGAAATTCACGGCATGTAGTGCCTTGAAAGAAAACATTATGAAAATGTTATATAGGTGGTACATGACCCCAGTCAAACTTGCAAAGATTTATCATTTGTCTGATAAAAGGTGTTGGAAGTGTAAGGAAGCTGAAGGAACATTCTTTCACCTCTGGTGGACATGCCCGAAGGTGAAGGCATTCTGGGAAATGGTTTATAACGAGTTGAAAAAGGTATTTAAGTATACCTTTACTAAGAAACCAGAGGCCTTCCTCCTGGGCATTGTGGGCCAGAGAGTGACAAAGAAGGATAGAACTTTCTTTTTATATGCAACTACAGCAGCAAGAATTCTTTTAGCTAAATATTGGAAGGTACAGGAGCTACCCACGCTGGAAGAGTGGCATACGCAGCTGATGGACTATATGGAACTGGCCGAAATGACTGGCAGAATCCGAGACCTGGGAGAAGAGGCAGTGGAAGAGGACTGGAAAAAATTTAAGGACTATTTACAAAAACATTATAAGTTATGTGAATGTTGAGAATTTGTTAAGTTTTTAGACAACAAGCTTCAGATTCCAAATTTTGATATTGCTGGAATTTAAGTTCTGATTGTGAAATGACCAAAGTCTAGGGTAAAGTTTCTATATTGAGGACTGTTGGAATTGTGAACTAATAATATTTCCCCTAAACCTAATATACAATTGAGGAAAGTACAAAAACATAGGAAACAAGGTATTAATTTGCTGTAACTTTATTTTATTGAAAAAGATGCAGGGGATGGAAGATGTGGGGAAGTCCAGTAGATCATGAAAAATTGTTTTGCAAAGTACGATTTCTTTTTTGCTTATAACCTTTTTTCTTTTCTTTCTGTAAAACTGCCTTTGTTGAATAACTGACGATGTATTTGACCTTGGAAAAAAGCAAATAAAAACATTATTACAAAAAAAAATAATGCAGATATTTAGCAAAGTTTACAAAAGAAGCAAAAATTCCCCATGGCCCCAGCTTAATGTGTAGCGATGAGTGTGTTGTCCAATGCCCTGGGTAACTAGGGTTGAAATCCCCATTCAGCCATGGGGAAGATGGCATCTTTAAAATCTAAGCTTCTTCACAGAGTTTTTGAGAAAACAATAGCAAGAGAGGGAGAGTTATGTACTCTTTGGATGGCACATGGAACATACAAACAAAGAAATGATGATCAAAATAAAAGCAAAGGAAATAACATCTCCTTGCCAGAACATAAGGTCCCTGGCTAACAGCATCTCTTTCACCCTCTCAACTATGGCCATCCTTCTTCCTTACTAATCTCTCTTTACTGTTCATCTCGGGTCTAAGTATAATGATGTAGATTTTGGGGAGGAAGATGCAACCCAGTAAGCCAGCAGTAGAGGCCAAGATGGAGAAGATCTCCACAGCCACCATGTATTTCCCTTTGGTGCTCAGATAAGTGGGGACAAAGGACAGCCAAACACTGCAGAAGACCAGCATGCTGAAGGTAATCAACTTGGCTTCATTGAAAGTATCAGGCAACTTCCTGGCAAAGAAAGCCACAGAGAAGCTCACAATGGCCAAAAGACCCATGTAGCCGAGAATAAGGTGGAACATGATGTCGGAGCCTTCATTGCACTGCACTATGATCTGCCCATCCTGGGAGTGCAGGTCAAACTCTGGGAATGGGGGAGAGGATGCCAGCCACCCAAGACAGATGCCAGCTTGAATGAGAGAGCAGAAGGTGATAAGGGATCCTGCCAGCCTCTTCCCAAGCCATTTCCTCAGGCTGTTCCCAGGCTTGGTCACCATGAAGGCCAGAACCACAGTGAGGGTTTTGGCTAACACACAAGCAACAGCAATGGAGAAGACGATGGCAAAGACGGTTTGCCTCAAGACACAGGTCACCTTTGTAGGCCTGCCAATGAATAAGAAGGAGCAGAGAAAGCAGAGAAGCAGAGAAGAGAGCAAGGTGCAGGTGATGCCCCAGTTGTTGGCTTTGACAATGGGAGTGTTCCAGTGCAGACCGAAGGTCCCCATCACAACAACTGTGACCAGAGAAAGCAGGAGAGCCAAGGAGGCCAGCATTGCCCCCAAGGGCTCCTCATAGGATAGGTAGCTTATTTCTTTTGGAAAACATTGGTCCTGAAAGGCATTTGGGTAGTGATCATCTTGGCATTTCTCACACTGATCTGCATCTGAAAATGAGAAGCATGCTTTTAGCATTTCTTGAAGCAATACTTATTAATATTGATACCGTCTGTTATGCTGTACACAAAACATATTACTGAGCTGATGAACCAAAGTCTACTTTCACAACTAAGTGATGGTTTCTCCATGAGCACCTCAGCTGTACTAATCAATCAATCAATCCATTCATATTTATTTGTCAGGCTTTGTGTATACTGATTGATTTCAGTCTTTCCCCCCTTAAACATGCCTATCTCTGCATCCAGCCCCATGTCTTTGCATTTCAAAGCTTCTGGTCCAAGTGTTTCTTTTTTGCACTTTCCATAATTGAATTTGGGAGCGGATGAAAGAGCCAGGTCGCCTGTCATTTGCTCACTGGGAAAGTCTATATTTGACAAGAAATAACTGTGCCTAAGGACTGAAACTGTGGGGATACAATAGAGAAAAATGTTTACTAGTTGTTAATCACAGAAGATGAAAATTGATTGGCTGCAGGTTCAATGTTGACAAAAAGGGAATCTATGGAGTGCAATCCTAATTATTTCTTCCCAGATGTATGTCATGCTGATTTCAATGGTGGTTACTCCCATGTGGACGTTATTTCACACAATATACTCTTGAATGGCTATCCAAAGGGGAGGAGAGAGGAAAGGACAATATGTATCAGTAACATATAAACACGTGTGCTTGGGATCTATGACAGAAAATAAGTAGACATAATAAGACTAAGAAATGAATGTCGAAGTTGGATAGGAAGAATTCCAGTTGACTTGGGTTCCTTCACTTACCCTTCTGGACTGAAATCCTCCCTTTAGGGCACTGAACACAGTCATAGCAACAGATTTGCTTTCCCTGCTGTGGAAACATACTCTGTCCAGGGTGGCAGCTCTCAACACAGGTGGAAATGGGCAGCATCTAATGGTAATGACAAGCAAGGGATTTTGAATGGAATAAATCTTATTGTCATCTATGTCCGCTTTGCAGCAGAAGGGTCACAGGATTGAAATTAGAAGATGGCTGTCAAGCACATGCTCCCTGGGCAAGCATCAGGCCCCCTGATAAAGATGCTTTGTGCTGTCACTTAACCATTTGACCAGCCCAGCACATGTCTGAATGGCAAAGAGAAGCTTGTGTCAACCTTCTCCCTCTTGATTGATTGATTCCTCATAACCCAATGCTGATTCCCTCCTGGAGGGAGAGCAGAGCTTAAATAAAGGAGCTGGCAGCAGATGCTGCTTCTCCTTCTTACCAAATATACTTGAACTTTCAGATTAAACTATACAATGCAGGTAGGTGTTACATCTTACATAGATTTTAATCTATGATAAATACTGTTACAGACTGACAGCAGCACAAGAGAACATTCCTGCTGCTCTAACAGTTTAGACTGCTCATAACTGCCATAGCTGTAGAAATTGACATAACTATTCCCTCTTAAAATGTACAGGGTTTTTTGTGGGGGGCTATTGGGTTTTTTATTTTCATTATGCATTATGTATGTATTCATTATGTATTTTGTGGTTTTATACGTTGATCTTATTCTGGGAATCATCCTGAGACCTCTGGGTATAGGGCGCTATATAAATTCAATCCATCAATCAACTACCTGAGGCCTATGACAGCACAGCGTTCAATAGCCTTCTGAGCATTAGCCCTTTCCTTAGCATGGATGCTTTCATCCCAAAAATAGGGTCTTACTATCACATGTGGTGGACCTGCATAATTTAAAGAGAATTTTTTCTTTTCTTGTTGCTTTTAAACTCCTTTTGCCCTTTTTGAGGTGACGAATCCCTTTTTTTCTCCTTTCTTCTTTTTTTCAATTTTTCTGCTTAATTTAGGAACATTTCGAACAAAGATTACCATAATAAAGGACAAAAGTGGTAAGGACCTAACAGAAGCAGAAGACATCAAGAAGAGGTGGCAAGAATACACAGAGGAATTATACCAGAAAGATATGGATGTCTCGTATACCCCAGGTAGTGTGGTTGCTGACCTTGAGCCAGACATTCTGGAGAGTGAAGTCAAATGGGCCTTAGAAAGCACTGCAAATAACAAGGCCAGTGGAAGTGATGGTATTCCAGCTGAACTATTTAAAAGTTTAAAAGATGATGCTGTTAAGGTGCTACACTCAATATGCCAGCAAGTTTGGAAAACTCAGCAGTGGCCAGAGGATTGGAGAAGATCAGTCTACATCCCAATCCCAAAGAAGGGCAGTGCCAAAGAATGCTCCAACTACTGCACAATTGCACTCATTTCACACGCTAGCAAGGTTATGCTTAAAATTCTACAAGAAAGGCACAAGTAGTATGTGGAGCGAGAACTCCCAGAAGTGCAAGCTGGATTTAGAAGAGGCAGAGGAACCAGAGACCAAATTGCAAACATGCGCTGGATTATGGAGAAAGCTAGAGAGTTCCAGAAAGACATCTACTTCTGCTTCATTGACTATGTCTTGGACTGTGTCGGCCACAGCAAACTATGGCAAGTTCTTAAAGAAATGGGAGTGCCTGATCACCTCATCTGTCTCCTGAGAAATCTCTATGTGGGACAAGAAGCTACAGTTAGAACTGGATATGGAACAACTGATTGGTTCAAAATTGGGAAATGAGTACAACAAGGCTGTATATTGTCTCCCTGCTTATTTAACTTATATGCAGAATTCATCATGCGAAAGGCTGGGCTGGATGAATCCCTAGCCGGAATTAAGATTGCCGGAAGAAATATCAACAACCTCAGATATGCAGATGACACAACCTTGATGGCAGAAAGTGAGGAGGAATTAAAGAACCTTTTAATGAGGGTGAAAGAGGAGAGCGCAAAATATGGTCTGAAGCTCAACATCAAAAAAACGAAGATCATGGCCACTGGGCCCATCACCTCCTGGCAAATAGAAGGGAAGATATGGAGGCAGTGAGAGATTTTACTTTCTTCGGCTCCATGATCACTGCAGATGATGACAGCAGCCATGAAATTAAAAGACGCCTGCTTCTTGGGAGAAAAGCAATGACAATGACAAACCTAGACAGCATCTTAAAAAGTAGAGACATCACCTTGCCAACAAAGGTCCGTATATTAAAACCTATGGTTTCCCCAAGAGTGATGTATGGAAGTGAAAGCTGGACCATAAAGAAGGCTGATCGCTGAAGAATTGATGCTTTTGAATTATGGTGCTGGAGGAGACTCTTGAGAGTCCCATGGACTGCAAGAAGATCAAACCTATCCATTCTTAAGGAAATCAGCCCTGAGTGCTCACTGGAAGGACAGATCGTGAAGCTGAGGCTCCAATACTTTGGCCGCTTCATAAGAAGAGAAGACTCCCTGGAAAAGACCCTGATGTTGGGAAAGATTGAGGAGAAGGGGACGACAGGGGACAAGATGGTTGGATAGTGATCTTGAAGCTACCAGCATGAGTTTGACCAAACTGCGGGAGGCAGTGAAAGACAGGAGTGCCTGGCGTGCTCTGGTCCATGGGGTCACAAAGAGTCGGACACGAATAAACGACTAAACAACAACAACAAAACCTTTATTGTATGATTGTATTTTAAATTAATAAAGATTTATTAAAAAAAAATATGGCCAAGCCTGCATGGAGTTTGGCCTCACCACCAGCCTGATGGAGACCAACATCCTGGGACAGGATATCACCGGCACTCCATCCATCAACATTAGTGACCACACACTTCAGGCGGTGGATGATTTTCTTTCTACTTGGGCTCCGCCTGGCAGAGATTGTTGCCAACAACGCATTTTGGAGGACAACAGTCCTTTTTCAAGAGCTTTAAACACTGGCAGATTCCTTACTCAGAAATACCTTGTTCTGAACACTGAGCTCTAAATTAGCTTCAGACTAGCTCTGGATCAACAAATTTGAATAAAGTAACAAAAACAGTATTTCATCAGAGAGTACCAGAGCTTCTCTCCTCACACTTCTCCTTTGTAGCCATCTCTGTTTTCCTGGATCGCTTGATCTTCTCAGAAAAGATGTTAACGGATGATGATTAAAACAAGAAATAGTCCCACCCACATGTTTGAACTTGGGATTCCATGCGATGGCACTTCCATCCACTGTGAACTCTTTTCCTGGGCGGGCCTGAGGATCCCCACTCCCCACTCGGACTCTCTGGAAGGACTCATTGGGATATGTGACCAAGTTGAGGAGATCATAGCCACCTGCCTGCTGCCCCTTCTCATCAAAAGAGATTTCTTCCCCAGCACTGCTGTTGAAGTGGATGTTTTTCAGGAAGGAGTGAAGCTAGATTGCAAGAGGAAAAAAGACACAGACCTTGTAGCTAATACACTCTCTCTCTTCCGTGTGGCAAAGTGGACCTTTGGATTCTTACTACATTTTATCATATATAGTTCAAAAAAATTCCCCCATTAACATGTGAAACTGCCATGTGCTGAGTCCAATCATTGGTCTCTGTAGCTCAAAACTGTCTACTCTAAATTGCCCCAGTGCTATATGGCATAGATTTGAGGTTTCAACTCAGTTCTTATAACAGAGAACACTCCTGGCCCTTGTGCAGCTCCAAGAAGGAGAATCCTGGGATAGATTAATTCAAGTCATCTCCTCCATGCCTGGGCTCAGCTGTGAAACATATGAACCAGTAATAATAATTCCTGTGCTTCTAATATTGAGGAGAGTAGTTGACAGTACCTGCCAGGGCTGAACTTTTGGCTGTGTCCGTCCCTCACCCAGTACTTTCTGTTTGGTTCTTGAGGAATACATGCTATGGAGAGCATGTGCTACTGCATGGACGGCATTGTAGATGATGTAGCTCTGGCTGGACATTTCCATTTCAAACACGGGTCCAGTGAGTTTCTCCAGCTTCTCCCTCCCAGTGCAGGGTTCATAAGTTGTGTCAATTAGATTGTGATCTGGGAATGAACAGAGGAATGCACTGGCCCAGAACTGCTGGATGAAATAAAGATTTGGCTGCCATGGATTTATGGTCTGTAGAAAGCCCTGAAACCCAGGAACTGGATTTGAATGGAGTGTAAATGACAAAGTGCCATTGAAGGATTTTGAAGGGAATTTGTCTCCAACTAGCACTGCAGTGAAATCCCATTGAGATGTTGTAATCCACACCTTCTCCAGAGGGTACATAAAGAAAACCTCGCAGGAGATTAAAACCAGCCTCAAAGCCTCTAGAGACTGATTGTCTCCATAGACAAGAATCACATTCATTTCCCTCCTTGTGAGAGCAAACAAAATTGGTTTCAATTTTTGATTAAGAAGATCATGAGATAAATATGTTGTCACTAGTGGGATCACCACTGTCCAAGAAATGCAAAGATTATTCTGGGAAAGCCTTGGTCTGAGAGTACGAAGGAAGGTTTCTCCACTGTCATCATCTGAAACAAGGAGGCCAATCCAGTTCCACCCAAACTTCCTGAGTAGCCAGACAATGCCATCATACTGAGCTTCTTCATTGGGGACCATTTGGAAGAAGGAAGGGAAGCGCCTTTGGTCACTCAGCCCTGGATCCAAGGAGCCATAGCTGAGCTAAAGGGAAAGGCATTTTATTTTTAAGAATCCAAAGACCGTCTATTTGTTCCTAGAAAGAATACTTATGTATTGTGGTAGTTATCCACCTGGTCTTACTTTTGTATACAACCCTGGCATTTTAAGTCCTAGGCTAGGAGAAGTTTCTAAGCAGGAAGCTGGATGCTCCTATGATAACATGATTTGTGGAATGGCCAGGTTTGGAAGAACCAGAGCTTGGATTATTAGTATTATGGGTTTATCCCCCCCCCCAAAAATCCCAAAGCTACTTGAGAGCCTTTACCATAATCATGTACCCATACCAGGTCTAATGTAGGAAACAAGTGTAGAAAACATACTGTATCAGGATTGAAAGCTAACATGGATGCTCTTTGGGGGTTTTCTGGGTATGTCTGCCCTTGTGGTTGTATCTATGTATCTACACACATACCTGTGGAATCTTGTAGGTGTTTAATATATTGGCCATCTGAATGGAGTTTTGGGAGGTGAGCCCTCCAACGACAGCAATTAATTTATCTTCCCCATTACAGTGGTAATTGGCGTGATTTCGTTGTCCCATGAAAAGAAGAGCTAAAGTGTTCCAACAAGTTTGTGAAGGATTAAAAGCATTCTCATAAAATGTTGATCCCAGTGTGATGTTCGATAAGAATTTGGCATTCTTGTTGATCTCTTGCATGGCAAAGATGAAGGCAAGAACATGCTGGTAGTTTTTTGGGATGGGTCTGCAATGAGACAGAAAAGACTGCGATACTGACAGAAGAGAAACAACTGTGTTTCAGTTTTGATTTGTGAATCTATGTACCTTGAATGTTGCAACCCATAGGAAAGGAGCATTTTATTCAAACAATGAAACTAGAGCAGTCTCCTTATAGATTTTGATTAGATTTATGTAAATGGTGAATTCAAAGGGATTCATTGTCATGCTGTGGATGAATTGGTGGGTTTGGATATGGGAAACCCAGAAATAAAAAGCTGTTAAATTCTTCTGTTTACCCCTTTTGCCTCTTTCTTCTACGTAATGTCCATGCCTACCTCTTGTTCTGCTGCTTTGTCCACCACAACTCCCTTCCATTTCTGAACCATGAAGTATTCATGTGAATGTGTTCTCAATTCAACCTGTAGAACAACCATTGAGTATACCAGTGTGCTCCAAAACACAAGGGCTTTTTACCAGCCCTTGAATCACAGCGTAAGAGAGGAAGAGAGATAGGAGGGTAGGACTGGGATGGTCTTTCCTTCTCTCTCTCTCTCTCCCTCTCTCTCCCTGCTACATTTGGACTGCCAGTAGTGAGCTCCAGGAACAGACAGAGAAACAGCAGATGAGCAAAATCTGCATTACCCCCCCCCGCTGCTTTCTGCATGCTGAGTTTTCTAAATTGCTGATTTAATGCAACTCCAAGCCATTAGCAAATGACAGAGCAGATTGCTTCTGGGGAACGCAGGGTCTGTCTCACCCAGGCTCTGTTTCTTTTGTTGGAATATGATGCTCCATTTGCTCCGGGTCTCTTTGCAAACCAGCTCAGCTCACTCCAATCTTTCCTTACCTTGCTGCATGCCTTTTAAAAAAGTACTTGGGAAGCAAATCCCTCCTTTTCTTTTTTTTATTCAATGAATTTTGTATCCCCAATAAGCATGAATGGGATTACAGGCATAGGATCCAACTCCTAGGGGCTGAAGGGGACCCCCCCAAATATTGGAGAAACCCTCCCCCCCGAAAGCATTGTGATTCAAATGGTGTGCATGCACTGTGTCATGTGATCTGTTATATCCAAATATTTGAGAGGTAGCATCCCATTGGCTTTCATAAAAGTGGCTCTCACAGAAATATGATTTAAGCTGCATTCTGGTTGCAGCCACTTACAAGTCAGTGGTGATTACTTCAGAGTAGACATGCATAGGTTTCCCCTTTTCGCTTAGAAGCCAATGCATGCTGGGGGGGGGGGGAGTGAGGCGTACTTGGCATAGGTTGCAAAATCTATGGGTTTCAAGCGGCTTGAAAACCTGAACTAGGTTGTGGATGGAGCCCATATGGGCAAAAAGCTGGGGCAATCCAGGAAACAAACTTAAGCTCTTTGAAATCCCCCTGGTTTCCAACAGGATTCTGAAGCCCATGCTTAAGAGTTGGTTGTCCTCTGCTCTTTTACCAAAGAAGAAACTCACTGACCACAATGAAAGGACTTGGTTTCAAGTAAATGCGTCCCAAATGTTTGGGTTTATGCATGCAGATTTTTGCACTTTCAGGGAAGAGGAGGGAGTTGCAGTTTGCTGGCTGTGTTGTCCTACAGTGTGCTTGTGAGGTAT
>NW_028112807.1:0-14000 GCF_964234715.1 Podarcis melisellensis
CCCTAACCCTAACCCTAACCCTAACACTAACCCTAACCCTAACCCTAATCTTGGATTGCTCTTGCGGTGTTCATTCATCCTAACCCTAACCCTAACCCTAACCCTAACCCTAACCCTAACCCTAACCCTAACCCTAATCGTTGATTGTTCTTGCGGTGTTCATTCACCCTAACCCTAACCCTAACCCTAACCCTAACCCTAACCCTAACCCTAACCCTATTCGTGGATTGTTCTTGCGGTGTTCATTCTCCCTAACCCTAACCCTAACCCTAACCCTAACCCTAACCCTAACCCTATCCCTAACCCTAACCTTAATATTGGATTGTTCTTGTGGTGTTCATTCACCCTAAACCTAACCCTAACCCTAACCCTAACCCTAACCCTAACCCTAACCCTAACCCTAACCCTAACCCTAACCCTAACCCTAACCCTAACCCTAATCTTGGATGGTTCTTGTGGTGTTCATTCATCCTAACCCTAACCCTAACCCTAACCCTAACCCTAACCCTAACCCTAACCCTAACCCTAACCCTAACCCAACCCTAACCCTAATCCTAACCCTAACCCTAACCCTAACCCTAAGCCTAACCCTAACCCTAACCCTAATCTTGGATTGTTCTTGTGGTGTTCATTCATCCTAACCCTAACCCTAACCCTAACCCTAACCCTAACCCTAACCCTAACCCTAACCTTAATATTGGATTGTTCTTGTGGTGTTCATTCACCCTAAACCTAACCCTAACCCTAACCCTAACCCTAACCCTAACCCTAACCCTAACCCTAACCCTAACCCTAACCCTAACCCTAACCCTAATCTTGGATGGTTCTTGTGGTGTTCATTCATCCTAACCCTAACCCTAACCCTAACCCTAACCCTAACCCTAACCCTAACCCTAACCCTAACCCTAATCTTGGATTCTTCTTGTGGTGTTCATTCATCCTAACCCTAACCCTAACCCTAACCCTAACCCTAACCCTAACCCTAACCCTAACCCTAACCCTAACCCTAACCCTAACCCTAACCCTAACCCTAATCTTGGATTGCTCTTGCGGTGTTCATTCATCCTAACCCTAACCCTAACCCTAACCCTAACCCTAACCCTAACCCTAACCCTAACCCTAACCCTAACCCTAACCCTAACCCTAATCGTTGATTGTTCTTGCGGTGTTCATTCACCCTAACCCTAACCCTAACCCTAACCCTAACCCTAACCCTAACCCTATTCGTGGATTGTTCTTGCGGTGTTCATTCTCCCTAACCCTAACCCTAACCCTAACCCTAACCCTAACCCTAACCCTAACCCTATCCCTAACCCTAACCTTAATATTGGATTGTTCTTGTGGTGTTCATTCACCCTAAACCTAACCCTAACCCTAACCCTAACCCTAACCCTAACCCTAACCCTAACCCTAACCCTAACCCTAACCCTAACCCTAATCTTGGATGGTTCTTGTGGTGTTCATTCATCCTAACCCTAACCCTAACCCTAACCCTAACCCTAACCCTAACCCTAACCCTAACCCTAACCCTAACCCAACCCTAACCCTAATCCTAACCCTAACCCTAACCCTAACCCTAAGCCTAACCCTAACCCTAACCCTAATCTTGGATTGTTCTTGTGGTGTTCATTCATCCTAACCCTAACCCTAACCCTAACCCTAACCCTAACCCTAACCCTAACCCTAACCCTAACCTTAATATTGGATTGTTCTTGTGGTGTTCATTCACCCTAAACCTAACCCTAACCCTAACCCTAACCCTAACCCTAACCCTAACCCTAACCCTAACCCTAACCCTAACCCTAACCCTAATCTTGGATGGTTCTTGTGGTGTTCATTCATCCTAACCCTAACCCTAACCCTAACCCTAACCCTAACCCTAACCCTAACCCTAACCCTAACCCTAACCCTAACCCTAACCCTAAGCCTAACCCTAACCCTAACCCTAACCCTAATCTTGGATTGTTCTTGTGGTGTTCATTCATCCTAACCCTAACCCTAACCCTAACCCTAACCCTAACCCTAACACTAACCCAAACCCTATCCCTAACCCTAACCCTAAGCTTGGATTGTTCTTGCGGTGTTCATTCACCCTAACCCTAACCCTAACCCTAACCATAACCCTAACCCTAACCCTAACCCTAACCCTAAGCTTGGATTGTTCTTGACCCTAACCCTAACCCTAACCCTAACCCTAACCCTAACCCTAACCCTAATCTTGGATTGTTCTTGCAGTGTTCATTCACCCTAACCCTAACCCTAACCCTAACCCTATCCGTAACCCTAACCCTAACCCTAACCTTAATCTTGTATTGTTCTTGTGGTGTTCATTCACCCTAACCCTAACCAAAACCCTAACCCTAACCGTAACCCTAACCCTAACCCTAAGCTTGGATTGTTCTTGCGGTGTTCATTCACCCTAACCCTAACCCTAACCCTAACCCTAACCCAAACCCTAACCCTAACCCTAACCCTAACCCTAACCCTAACCCTTACCCTAACCCTAACCCTAACCCTAATCTTGGATTGTTCTTGCGGTATTCATTCACCCTAACCTTAACCCTAACCCTAACCCTAACCATAACCCTAACCCTAACCCTAACCCTAACCCTAACTCTAACCCAAAACTTAATCTTGGATTGTTCTTGTGGTGTTCATTCACCCTAACCCTAACCCTAACCCTAACCCTAACCCTAGCCCTAGCCCTAACCCTAACCCTAACCCTAACCCTAACCCTAACCCTAACCCTAACCCTAACCCTAACCCTAACCCTAACCCCAACCCTAACCCTAACCCTAACCCTATTCTTGGATTTTTCGTGCGGTGTTCATTCACCTTAACCCTAACCCTAACCGTAACCCTAACCCTAACCCTAACCCTAACCCTAACCCTAACCCTAACCCTAACCCTAACCCTAACCCTAACCCTAACCCTAACCCTAACCCTATTCTTGGATTGTTCTTGCGGTGTTCATTCACCCTAACCCTTACCCTAACCCTAACCCTAACCCTAACCCTAACCCTAACCCTAACCCTAACCCTAACCCTAACCCTAACCCTAACCCTAACCCTAATCTTGGATTGTTCTTGCGGTGTTCATTCACCCTAACCCTAACCCTAACCCTAACCCTAACCCTAACCCTAACCCTAACCCTAACCCTAACCCTAACCCTATCCCTATCCCTAACCCTAACCTTAATATTGGATTGTTCTTGTGGTGTTCATTGACCCTAAACCTAACCCTAACCCTAACCCTAACCCTAACCCTAACCCTAACCCTAACCCTAACCCTAACCCTAACCCTAACCCTAACCCTAACCCTAATCTTGGATGGTTCTTGTGGTGTTCATTCATCCTAACCCTAACCCTAACCCTAACCCTAACCCTAACCCTAACCCTAACCCTAACCCTAACCCTAACCCTAACCCTAACCCTAACCCTAACCCTAACCCTAACCCTAACCCTAACCCTAATCTTGGATGGTTCTTGTGGTGTTCATTCATCCTAACCCTAACCCTAACCCTAACCCTAACCCTAACCCTAACCCTAACCCTAACCCTAACCCCAACCCTAACCCTAACCCTAACCCTATTCTTGGATTTTTCGTGCGGTGTTCATTCACCTTAACCCTAACCCTAACCGTAACCCTAACCCTAACCCTAACCCTAACCCTAACCCTAACCCTAACCCTAACCCTAACCCTAACCCTAACCCTAACCCTAACCCTAACCCTAACCCTAACCCTATTCTTGGATTGTTCTTGCGGTGTTCATTCACCCTAACCCTTACCCTAACCCTAACCCTAACCCTAACCCTAACCCTAACCCTAACCCTAACCCTAACCCTAATCTTGGATTGTTCTTGCGGTGTTCATTCACCCTAACCCTAACCCTAACCCTAACCCTAACCCTAACCCTAACCCTATCCCTAACCCTAACCTTAATATTGGATTGTTCTTGTGGTGTTCATTGACCCTAAACCTAACCCTAACCCTAACCCTAACCCTAACCCTAACCCTAACCCTAACCCTAACCCTAACCCTAACCCTAACCCTAACCCTAACCCTAATCTTGGATGGTTCTTGTGGTGTTCATTCATCCTAACCCTAACCCTAACCCTAACCCTAACCCTAACCCTAACCCTAACCCTAACCCTAACCCTAACCCTAATCCTAACCCTAACCCTAACCCTAAGCCTAACCCTAACCCTAACCCTAATCTTGGATTGTTCTTGTGGTGTTCATTCATCCTAACCCTAACCCTAACCCTAACCCTAACCCTAACCCTAACCCTAACCCTAACCCTAACCGTAACCCTAACCCTAACCTTAATATTGGATTGTTCTTGTGGTGTTCATTCACCCTAAACCTAACCCTAACCCTAACCCTAACCCTAACCCTAACCCTAATCTTGGATGGTTCTTGTGGTGTTCATTCATCCTAACCCTAACTCTAACCCTAACCCTAACCCTAACCCTAACCCTAACCCTAACCCTTACCCTAACCCTAACCCTAACCCTAACCCTAATCTTGGATTGTTCTTGCGGTGTTCATTCACCCTAACCCTAACCCTAACCATAACCCTAAACCTAAACCTAAACCTAAACCTAAACCTAAACCTAAACCTAAACCTAAACCTAAACCTAACTCTAACCCTAACCCTAACCCTAACCCTAACCCTAACCCTAAGCTTGGATTGTTCTTGCGGTGTTCATTCACCCTAACCCTAACCCTAACCCTAACCCTAACCCTAACCCTAACCCTAACCTTAACCCTAACCCTAACCCTAACCCTAACCCTAACCCTAATCGTGGATTGTTCTTGCGGTGTTCATTCACCCTTACCCTAACCCTAACCCTAACCCTAACTCTAACCTTAATCTTGGATTGTTCTTGTGGTGTTTATTCACCCTAACCCTAACCCTTACCCTAACCCTAACCCTAACCCTAACCCTAACCCTAACCCTAACCCTAACCCTAACCCTAACCCTATTCGTGGATTGTTCTTGCGGTGTTCATTCACCCTAACCCTAACCCTAACCCTAACCCTAACCCTAACCCTAACCCTAACCCTATCCCTAACCCTAACCTTAATATTGGATTGTTCTTGTGGTGTTCATTCACCCTAAACCTAACCCTAACCCTAACCCTAACCCTAACCCTAACCCTAACCCTAACCCTAACCCTAACCCTAACCCTAACCCTAACCCTAACCCTAACCCTAATCTTGGATGGTTCTTGTGGTGTTCATTCATCCTAACCCTAACCCTAACCCTAACCCTAACCCTAAGCCTAACCCTAAGCCTAACCCTAACCCTAACCCTAACCCTAACCCTAATCTTGGATTGTTCTTGCGGTGTTCATTCACCCTAACCCTAACCCTAACCCTAACCCTAACCCTAACCCTAACCCTAACCCTAACCCTAACCCTAACCCTAACCCTAACCCTAACCCTAACCCTAACCCTAACCCTAACCCTAACCCTAACCCTAACCCTAACCCTAACCCTAACCCTAAGCTTGGATTGTTCTTGCGGTGTTCATTCACCCTAACCCTAACCCTAACCCTAACCCTAACCCTAACCCTAACCCTAACCCTAACCTTAACCCTAACCCTAACCCTAACCCTAACCCTAACCCTAATCGTGGATTGTTCTTGCGGTGTTCATTCACCCTAACCCTAACCCTAACCCTAACCCTAACCCTAACCCTAACCCTAACCTTAATCTTGGATTGTTCTTGTGGTGTTTATTCACCCTAACCCTAACCCTTACCCTAACCCTAACCCTAACCCTAACCCTAACCCTAACCCTAACCCTAACCCTAACCCTAACCCTAACCCTAACCCTAACCCTAATCTTGGATGGTTCTTGTGGTGTTCATTCATCCTAACCCTAACCCTAACCCTAACCCTAACCCTAACCCTAACCCTAATCCTAACCCTAACCCTAACCCTAACCCTAACCCTAACCCTAACCCTAATCTTGGATTGTTCTTGTGGTGTTCATTCATCCTAACCCTAACCCTAACCCTAACCCTAACCCTAACCCTAACCCTAACCCTAACCCTAACCCTAACACTAACCCAAACCCTATCCCTAACCCTAACCCTAAGCTTGGATTGTTCTTGCGGTGTTCATTCACCCTAACCCTAACCCTAACCCTAACCATAACCCTAACCCTAACCCTAACCCTAACCCTAACCCTAAGCTTGGATTGTTCTTGACCCTAACCCTAACCCTAACCCTAACCCTAACCCTAACCCTAACCCTAACCCTGACCCTAACAATAACCCTAACCCTAACCCTAACCCTAACCCTAATCCTAACCCTAACCCTAACCCTAACCCTAACCCTAACCCTAACCCTAACCCTAACCCTAACCCTAACCCTAAGCCTAATCTTGGATTGTTCTTGCGGTGTTCATTCACCCTAACCCTAACCCTAACCCTAACCCTAACCCTAACCCTAAACCTAAACCTAAACCTAAACCTAAACCTAAACCTAAACCTAAACCTAACCCTAACCCTAACCCTAACCCTAACCCTAACCCTAACCCTAACCCTAACCCTAACCCTAAGCTTGGATTGTTCTTGCGGTGTTCATTCACCCTAACCCTAACCCTAACCCTAACCCTAACCCTAACCCTAACCCTCACCCTAACCCTAACCCTAACCTTAACCCTAACCCTAACCCTAACCCTAACCCTAATCGTGGATTGTTCTTGCGGTGTTCATTCACCCTTACCCTAACCCTAACCCTAACCCTAACCCTAACCCTAACCCTAACCCTAACCCTAACCCTAACCTTAATCTTGGATTGTTCTTGCGGTGTTCATTCACCCTTACCCTAACCCTAACCCTAACCCTAACCCTAACCCTAACCCTAACCCTAACCCTAACCCTAACCCTAACCTTAATCTTGGATTGTTCTTGTGGTGTTTATTCACCCTAACCCTAACCCTTACCCTAACCCTAACCCTAACCATAACCCTAACCCTAACCCTAACCCTAACCCTAACCCTAACCCTAACCCTAATCTTGGATGGTTCTTGTGGTGTTCATTCATCCTAACCCTAACCCTAACCCTAACCCTAACCCTAACCCTAACCCTAATCCTAACCCTAACCCTAACCCTAAGCCTAACCCTAACCCTAACCCTAATCTTGGATTGTTCTTGTGGTGTTCATTCATCCTAACCCTAACCCTAACCCTAACCCTAACCCTAACCCTAACACTAACCCAAACCCTATCCCTAACCCTAACCCTAAGCTTGGATTGTTCTTGCGGTGTTCATTCACCCTAACCCTAACCCTAACCCTAACCATAACCCTAACCCTAACCCTAACCCTAACCCTAACCCTAACCCTAACCCTAAGCTTGGATTGTTCTTGACCCTAACCCTAACCCTAACCCTAACCCTAACCCTAACCCTAACCCTAACCCTAACCCTAACCCTAACCCTGACCCTGACCCTGACCCTAACAATAACCCTAACCCTAACCCTAACCCTAACCCTAATCCTAACCCTAACCCTAACCCTAACCCTAACCCTAAGCCTAATCTTGGATTGTTCTTGCGGTGTTCATTCACCCTAACCCTAACCCTAACCCTAACCCTAACCCTAACCCTAAACCTAAACCTAAACCTAAACCTAAACCTAAACCTAAACCTAAACCTAAACCTAACCCTAACCCTAACCCTAACCCTAACCCTAACCCTAACCCTAAGCTTGGATTGTTCTTGCGGTGTTCATTCACCCTAACCCTAACCCTAACCCTAACCCTAACCCTAACCCTAACCCTAACCCTAACCCTAACCCTAACCCTAACCCTAACCTTAACCCTAACCCTAACCCTAACCCTAATCGTGGATTGTTCTTGCGGTGTTCATTCACCCTTACCCTAACCCTAACCCTAACCCTAACCCTAACCCTAACCCTAACCCTAACCTTAATCTTGGATTGTTCTTGTGGTGTTTATTCACCCTAACCCTAACCCTTACCCTAACCCTAACCCTAACCCTAACCCTAACCCTATTCGTGGATTGTTCTTGCGGTGTTCATTCACCCTAACCCTAACCCTAACCCTAACCCTAACCCTAACCCTAACCCTAACCCTATCTCTAACCCTAACCCTAACCCTAACCCTAACCCTAACCCTAACCCTAACCCTAACCCTAACCCTAACCCTAACCCTAACCCTAACCCTAATCTTGGATTGTTCTTGCGGTGTTCATTCATCCTAACCCTAACCCTAACCCTAACCCTAACCCTAACCCTAACCCTAACCCTAACCCTAACCCTAATCTTGGATTGCTCTTGCGGTGTTCATTCATCCTAACCCTAACCCTAACCCTAACCCTAACCCTAACCCTAACCCTAACCCTAACCCTAACCCTAACCCTAATCGTTGATTGTTCTTGCGGTGTTCATTCACCCTAACCCTAACACTAACCCTAACCCTAACCCTAACCCTAACCCTAACCCTATTCGTGGATTGTTCTTGCGGTGTTCATTCTCCCTAACCCTAACCCTAACCCTAACCCTAACCCTAACCCTAACCCTAACCCTATCCCTAACACTAACCTTAATATTGGATTGTTCTTGTGGTGTTCATTCACCCTAAACCTAACCCTAACCCTAACCCTAACCCTAACCCTAACCCTAACCCTAACCCTAACCCTAACCCTAACCCTAACCCTAACCCTAATCTTGGATGGTTCTTGTGGTGTTCATTCATCCTAACCCTAACCCTAACCCTAACCCTAACCCTAACCCTAACCCTAACCCTAACCCTAACCCTAACCCTAACCCTAACCCTAACCCAACCCTAACCCTAATCCTAATCCTAATCCTAACCCTAACCCTAACCCTAACCCTAAGCCTAACCCTAACCCTAACCCTAATCTTGGATTGTTCTTGTGGTGTTCATTCATCCTAACCCTAACCCTAACCCTAACCCTAACCCTAACCCTAACCCTAACCCTAACCTTAATATTGGATTGTTCTTGTGGTGTTCATTCACCCTAAACCTAACCCTAACCCTAACCCTAACCCTAACCCTAACCCTAACCCTAACCCTAACCCTAATCTTGGATGGTTCTTGTGGTGTTCATTCATCCTAACCCTAACCCTAACCCTAACCCTAACCCTAACCCTAACCCTAACCCTAACCCTAACCCTAACCCTAAGCCTAACCCTAACCCTAACCCTAATCTTGGATTCTTCTTGTGGTGTTCATTCATCCTAACCCTAACCCTAACCCTAACCCTAACCCTAACCCTAACCCTAACCCTAACCCTAACCCTAACCCTAACCCTAACCCTAACCCTAATCTTGGATTGCTCTTGCGGTGTTCATTCATCCTAACCCTAACCCTAACCCTAACCCTAACCCTAACCCTAACCCTAACCCTAACCCTAACCCTAATCGTTGATTGTTCTTGCGGTGTTCATTCACCCTAACCCTAACCCTAACCCTAACCCTAACCCTAACCCTAACCCTATTCGTGGATTGTTCTTGCGGTGTTCATTCTCCCTAACCCTAACCCTAACCCTAACCCTATCCCTAACCCTAACCTTAATATTGGATTGTTCTTGTGGTGTTCATTCACCCTAAACCTAACCCTAACCCTAACCCTAACCCTAACCCTAATCGTGGATTGTTCTTGCGGTGTTCATTCACCCTTACCCTAACCCTAACCCTAACCCTAACCCTAACCCTAACCCTAACCCTAACCCTAACCCTAACCTTAATCTTGGATTGTTCTTGTGGTGTTTATTCACCCTAACCCTAACCCTTACCCTAACCCTAACCCTAACCCTAACCCTAACCCTAACCCTAACCCTATTCGTGGATTGTTCTTGCGGTGTTCATTCACCCTAACCCTAACCCTAACCCTAACCCTAACCCTAACCCTAACCCTATCTCTAACCCTAACCCTAACCCTAACCCTAACCCTAACCCTAACCCTAACCCTAACCCTAACCCTAACCCTAACCCTAACCCTAACCCTAATCTTGGATTGTTCTTGCGGTGTTCATTCATCCTAACCCTAACCCTAACCCTAACCCTAACCCTAACCCTAACCCTAACCCTAACCCTAACCCTAACCCTAATCTTGGATTGCTCTTGCGGTGTTCATTCATCCTAACCCTAACCCTAACCCTAACCCTAACCCTAACCCTAACCCTAACCCTAACCCTAACCCTAATCGTTGATTGTTCTTGCGGTGTTCATTCACCCTAACCCTAACACTAACCCTAACCCTAACCCTAACCCTAACCCTAACCCTAACCCTAACCCTATTCGTGGATTGTTCTTGCGGTGTTCATTCTCCCTAACCCTAACCCTAACCCTAACCCTAACCCTAACCCTAACCCTATCCCTAACACTAACCTTAATATTGGATTGTTCTTGTGGTG
Source organism: Podarcis melisellensis (assembly GCF_964234715.1). Lineage (NCBI taxonomy): Eukaryota > Metazoa > Chordata > Lepidosauria > Squamata > Lacertidae > Podarcis > Podarcis melisellensis. The sequence continues at coordinate 10,418 of NW_028112807.1, forward strand.
TTCATTCACCCTAAACCTAACCCTAACCCTAACCCTAACCCTAACCCTAACCCTAACCCTAACCCTAACCCTAACCCTAACCCTAACCCTAACCCTAACCCTAACCCTAATCTTGGATGGTTCTTGTGGTGTTCATTCATCCTAACCCTAACCCTAACCCTAACCCTAACCCTAACCCTAACCCTAACCCTAACCCTAACCCTAACCCAACCCTAACCCTAATCCTAACCCTAACCCTAACCCTAACCCTAAGCCTAACCCTAACCCTAACCCTAATCTTGGATTGTTCTTGTGGTGTTCATTCATCCTAACCCTAACCCTAACCCTAACCCTAACCCTAACCCTAACCCTAACCCTAACCCTAACCTTAATATTGGATTGTTCTTGTGGTGTTCATTCACCCTAAACCTAACCCTAACCCTAACCCTAACCCTAACCCTAACCCTAACCCTAACCCTAACCCTAACCCTAACCCTAACCCTAACCCTAACCCTAATCTTGGATGGTTCTTGTGGTGTTCATTCATCCTAACCCTAACCCTAACCCTAACCCTAACCCTAACCCTAACCCTAACCCTAACCCTAACCCTAACCCTAACCCTAACCCTAACCCTAATCTTGGATTCTTCTTGTGGTGTTCATTCATCCTAACCCTAACCCTAACCCTAACCCTAACCCTAACCCTAACCCTAACCCTAACCCTAACCCTAACCCTAACCCTAACCCTAACCCTAATCTTGGATTGCTCTTGCGGTGTTCATTCATCCTAACCCTAACCCTAACCCTAACCCTAACCCTAACCCTAACCCTAACCCTAACCCTAATCGTTGATTGTTCTTGCGGTGTTCATTCACCCTAACCCTAACCCTAACCCTAACCCTAACCCTAACCCTAACCCTATTCGTGGATTGTTCTTGCGGTGTTCATTCTCCCTAACCCTAACCCTAACCCTAACCCTAACCCTAACCCTAACCCTATCCCTAACCCTAACCTTAATATTGGATTGTTCTTGTGGTGTTCATTCACCCTAAACCTAACCCTAACCCTAACCCTAACCCTAACCCTAACCCTAACCCTAACCCTAACCCTAACCCTAACCCTAACCCTAATCTTGGATGGTTCTTGTGGTGTTCATTCATCCTAACCCTAACCCTAACCCTAACCCTAACCCTAACCCTAACCCTAACCCTAACCCTAACCCTAACCCAACCCTAACCCTAATCCTAACCCTAACCCTAACCCTAACCCTAAGCCTAACCCTAACCCTAACCCTAATCTTGGATTGTTCTTGTGGTGTTCATTCATCCTAACCCTAACCCTAACCCTAACCCTAACCCTAACCCTAACCCTAACCCTAACCCTAACCCTAACCCTAACCCTAACCCTAACCTTAATATTGGATTGTTCTTGTGGTGTTCATTCACCCTAAACCTAACCCTAACCCTAACCCTAACCCTAACCCTAACCCTAACCCTAACCCTAACCCTAACCCTAATCTTGGATGGTTCTTGTGGTTTTCATTCATCCTAACCCTAACCCTAACCCTAACCCTAACCCTAACCCTAACCCTAACCCTAAGCCTAACCCTAACCCTAACCCTAATCTTGGATTGTTCTTGTGGTGTTCATTCATCCTAACCCTAACCCTAACCCTAACCCTAACCCTAACCCTAACCCTAACCCTAACACTAACCCAAACCCTATCCCTAACCCTAACCCTAAGCTTGGATTGTTCTTGCGGTGTTCATTCACCCTAACCCTAACCCTAACCCTAACCATAACCCTAACCCTAACCCTAACCCTAACCCTAACCCTAACCCTAAGCTTGGATTGTTCTTGACCCTAACCCTAACCCTAACCCTAACCCTAACCCTAACCCTAACCTTAATCTTGGATTGTTCTTGTGGTGTTTATTCACCCTAACCCTAACCCTTACCCTAACCCTAACCCTAACCATAACCCTAACCCTAACCCTAACCCTAACCCTAACCCTAACCCTAACCCTAACCCTAACCCTAACCCTAACCCTAACCCTAACCCTAATCTTGGATGGTTCTTGTGGTGTTCATTCATCCTAACCCTAACCCTAACCCTAACCCTAACCCTAACCCTAACCCTAACCCTAACCCTAATCCTAACCCTAACCCTAACCCTAAGCCTAACCCTAACCCTAACCCTAATCTTGGATTGTTCTTGTGGTGTTCATTCATCCTAACCCTAACCCTAACCCTAACCCTAACCCTAACCCTAACCCTAACCCTAACACTAACACTAACCCAAACCCTATCCCTAACCCTAACCCTAAGCTTGGATTGTTCTTGCGGTGTTCATTCACCCTAACCCTAACCCTAACCCTAACCATAACCATAACCCTAACCCTAACCCTAACCCTAACCCTAACCCTAACCCTAACCCTAAGCTTGGATTGTTCTTGACCCTAACCCTAACCCTAACCCTAACCCTAACCCTAACCCTAACCCTGACCCTAACAATAACCCTAACCCTAACCCTAACCCTAACCCTAACCCTAACCCTAACCCTAACCCTAACCCTAACCCTAATCTTGGATTGTTCTTGCGGTGTTCATTCACCCTAACCCTAACCCTAACCCTAACCCTAACCCTAACCCTAACCCTAAACCTAAACCTAAACCTAAACCTAAACCTAAACCTAAACCTAAACCTAACCCTAACCCTAACCCTAACCCTAACCCTAACCCTAACCCTAACCCTAACCCTAAGCTTGGATTGTTCTTGCGGTGTTCATTCACCCTAACCCTAACCCTAACCCTAACCCTAACCCTAACCCTAACCCTAACCTTAACCCTAACCCTAACCCTAACCCTAATCGTGGATTGTTCTTGCGGTGTTCATTCACCCTTACCCTAACCCTAACCCTAACCCTAACCCTAACCCTAACCCTAACCCTAACCCTAACCCTAACCCTAACCTTAATCTTGGATTGTTCTTGTGGTGTTTATTCACCCTAACCCTAACCCTAACCCTTACCCTAACCCTAACCCTAACCCTAACCCTAACCCTAACCCTATTCGTGGATTGTTCTTGCGGTGTTCATTCACCCTAACCCTAACCCTAACCCTAACCCTAACCCTAACTCTAACCCTAACCGTAACCCTAACCCTAACCCTAACCCTAACCCTAACCCTAACCCTAACCCTAACGCTAACCCTAACCCTAACCCTAACCCTAATCTTGGATTGTTCTTGCGGTGTTCATTCATCCTAACCCTAACCCTAACCCTAACCCTAACCCTAACCCTAACCCTAACCCTAACGCTAACCCTAACCCTAACCCTAACCCTAATCTTGGATTGCTCTTGCGGTGTTCATTCATCCTAACCCTAACCCTAACCCTAACCCTAACCCTAACCCTAACCCTAATCGTTGATTGTTCTTGCGGTGTTCATTCACCCTAACCCTAACCCTAACCCTAACCCTAACCCTAACCCTAACCCTATTCGTGGATTGTTCTTGCGGTGTTCATTCTCCCTAACCCTAACCCTAACCCTAACCCTAACCCTATCCCTAACCCTAACCTTAATATTGGATTGTTCTTGTGGTGTTCA
>NW_028112806.1:0-13707 GCF_964234715.1 Podarcis melisellensis
AAATGGGCAATAAAACAGTATCTTTCAGAGGATGGGATTTTCAAAACTCTACCTTGCAAAACTGCAGACGGTAAGATGTTAAATCTTGCGAGGGAAAGAGATCTGTGTAGGTGGGGATTGTAAGGCTGGTGTAAATAGGGAGTGTCCTGGCCAAACAAGGGTGGAATTCCCAACCCCAACGGGGAACAGGTTTTAGTGGCTGCACTGCAAAGAATTTGGAATTCAGTTTCTAGGGTTCTGCACTTCATTGTCTGGAATGCTTCCAATTGTGGGAGCATCTTCATCTTGGCCTGGTAGCTAATTGGCCGTGTGCTGTGAGGAGATGCCGCAGCAGTCACTTCTGGGGCTGAGCTGCTTGGCGTTACTCTGTTGTCTGGAGCAGCGGCTGTAGGCGACACCCGGCACTGGAGGAGGGGGTGGCTGATGCTGCAGTGGCGGTGGAGGCAGAGGGACCCAGTGGTGCGGTGCGGCAGCAACATCGCTTGCCTGCTTGGCATGACTCAGTTAGGGATTCTGCAGCAGCAAAATCCAGAAGCTGAGAAGGGGGTTACTGATGCGGTGGCCCCTTCTCGCTGGGTCCCTCTGCCGCCACCGCTGCAGCATCAGCCACCCCCTCCTCCAGTACTGGGTGTCGCCAGTGGTCGGCACAGCTGGTGCTGAGTAAAGGAAGCCCAGGCCCGGTGGCAAGCGAGCAGCCAATGGAAGTGTGGCACTCAAAACGGAAGTGCACCCCCCGAATGGAATATATTCGGGTTCCCAAAAATGCTCGAAAACCAGAACACTCATTTCCGGTTTTGAAGCATTTGGGTTCCAAATAGTTTGTGAACTAAGCTGTTCGAAAGCCGAGGTACCACTGTATAGGGTGTGCCAAACTCCCCGGAGGAAAGGTGGGGTCATCTTCATCTGCTTTTCCTTTGCTCATGATCACTGCCTCTCACCCATCTTGCCATCATCTCTCCCCTCCTCTCTCGGTCCCTTGTGGTTGCCTAGAGACCACAATAGCTGAGAGATGTTCGAAAAGGTCAGACACACACTGCATTAAGGGGAGGAAAGCCCACACAGCAGGAGAACAAATACATACAAAAGGCAGCTATAACCTTTTGACACAAATAAGCACAGATCAGGTAAAGGCTGGAAGAGTTTGTTTCGTTAGCACATGTTAAGGGGTGGAAAAAAAAGGCACAAAATTAACATTTTTTTGCTCAGTCTTCAGCATATATCTGACTTTCTTTTTTTTGAAGGGGGTGTAATAAAAAGGCACAAGAATTATACCAGCTTCCGTAGGCTCTTAGCATATAAATCTTGACCTTTTCCATTAGAGGCAGAGATGTGTGCTCTGATATATGATCCCAGTCCCTCCCCTAGTGGCTGTAAGGCTGGATAACTGCAGATGACGATCACTGCAAATGCGCGGTAGCAACCTTCAGAAGGGGGCTGAATCAGCTAGCAGCTTATCATGCACCAGGAGGCAAAAATAACTTGTGCACCTTGTTTAGCTTCTCTCCCTGTTTAGAAGCCCTAGATGGCCAAGGAAGGTTGCAAGAGCCTTGCTTTGTCTCTGTGCAGGATGTAAGAAGTTAAAATATTCAGCCACTCAGCATGCTCCCTTCTAACAGAATGGTACCAGATGCACCTCCAGCCTAACCTACCTCACAGGACAGTTGTGAGGATGAGTAGAGCCACGTCTGCCCCTCAAGCTCCTTGGAGGGAAGGTGGAATATAAATGTAATAAAGAAAGACTAAGAGTTGTCAGCCAATTAAATTCTACTCAGCAGGGGTGCTAACTTGAATGAAATATTGTGGGGGCCAGGTAAGCCCCACCCCACATAATCACACACACCATTTGAATGACAATGCCCATCACGTTTGCAGGCGCACAGCCCCCTCAAATATTTTATTGCTGAAGCCCCCACGGCCCCTAGAAGTTGGCACCTATGCTACTCATTGTAGACCCCTTGAAATTAACGGGCCCAAGTTACTCATGTCTATTCCTTCCTGAGGCTCAACTTTTGATAGGCCTAATACAGGCTTAGGCAAACTTGGCCCTCCAGAAGTGTTTGGACTGCAACTCCCATGTTCCCTAGCTAACAGGACCAGTGGTCAGGGATGATGGGAGTTGTAGTCCCAAAACATATGGAGAGCCAAGTTTGCCTATGTCTGGCCTAATGCTTAACCAAACCTTTACAGATTGGTGATAGCTTCGGGTTTCATGGGTTGGAGTCTTCTGCCATCAATTTTAAGGTGCTACAGGAGACTCTTTTTTTATATATAACGTATTTCGTTGTAACTTATAACTGGGGTTTATATGCAACTTATAGCTAAAGAGGATGGTGTGTGGAAAGCCTAACTTATTTTTTTACTTTTACATGCAAACTTCTTTGCTGGAAGAAGTTCAAGAAACGCCCACTGACGGATTCTGCTATGACTGAACAGCCACGAAGTGAAGGGCTGTCCAGCCAGGAAAGGTTTAACCAGGCTACCTAGCCAGGAGTGGCGGCAACTTACGCACGAGCAACCCCATATAACCATTACAGTCTGTTAATAAAAAATATTTTTTTTAAAAAACAAACAAACACTCTGTGAGGTGAGGGAGGCTGAGAGGCTTCAGAGAAGTGTGACTGGCTCAAGGTCACCCAGCAGCTGCGACGCGAACCCAGTTCACCAGATTACGAGTCCACCACTCTTAACCATTACACCACACTGGCTCTCAGTGTGGGAAGGAACGTGATGGCTCTGACAGGGTCTGAGAGTTATTTTGCCACCTTCCCAAAGCCCAGTTAGTGCTTTCCCAGCTTTGGAAAAGAGGCAGGAGGGCTCTAGGACCATGCCACAGTCTTGACACGTCCTTCTCAAAGCCCAGTGCCTCGCTTGGGCTGCTTTGGGAAAGCAGCGCAAGAGTGTGTGTCAAATTTTGGCCTTGCTCCCCCCACCCCATGTGACAAGGCACTGGGTGGTCCACAAGTTCCATGTCAAAGCACTCTTGCGGCCCAATAGGCATGGGAAGTTGGACTCTATGTTGCCTAGTTCACACTTCACATGCAGATCACAAGGTGCGGCAATGGTTTGTTTACAGTAGCACTAAAAGGGAAACATGGACTAGATTTCCCAAACACCTGAAGGGCACCAGGGGGCACTAGGCACCACACCATGGGGGTGGCACTTACCGTGAGGCCTGCAGCGCGCCGAAGCCACGCGTCTCTCCTGGGAGTGATTAGGTGCCTGCAGACGCTGCAGGCAGCGTGGGACTGGCATCTGCCCGCTGCCTCACCCTGTTGCCCTACAGCTGAGGAGGTGCTGGTGGGCGGATTCTGGGGAGGCTCTGTGCTGCTAAAAAAGCAACGTGGGCCTGCAGGGTACTGGAGCAGAATGGGGCTTGGGCACGGGGATTCTGGCGTGCCCTGCCCTATCCCGCCCCATGTGCTGCCCTGGGCACCCAAGTGGCTGGCTATGCCGCTGGCTCCAACTCCCCTCCCCCCCCGTTTTCTGGGACTGATAGCAGCTAGAGTCTCGCAACATCTGGAGGTGACCAGGTTAGAGAAGGCAGATTTTGACAAATTTAAAGATAAGCAGGGCTCCATTGTTCACGGTCACCTCAATGTCTTCTGTTGAGAGCTGTTGATGCCACATTCCCAGACCAGCAGGAACATCTGGGAGAACTGTGAACTGAAGATCTGGCCCTGGAATTTTTCCTGTCAAGACCTGCAGCATTGGATAACAGCCCAGGCTGGCTTGACATTGTCAACACCACCTGGTAAAGCCCCGGCAGATCATTTAGAGTCAGATCATTCCTCTTGCTTCAGGGTTTTTGCCAAGATCAGCCAAATATCCAGTTTTCTCCAATGCCTGAGCCTCCAGGACTCTCTACCAGCTCTCTGGCCCTGCTTTGTGCTCTCCCTCTAGGGAGTTTGCCTGCCTGGAACATGTCCTTGACTGTGACACCACCTCCAGCTTGCCTGGACGGAGAATGCAGTGTGGCCCCCAGCAGGTCAACCATGATAGAACGTGGCCCTCTGCCAGAAAAAGACTTCTATCCTCTGAATGAGATACATTTCATGACATCTGCCACTGAGAAGCAGTCATTTACCCTTCATAATCTGATTTTGTTATTAACCGTCCCAGACTGGGAAAAAGAAGGTAGATGGATCTTCCATCATCACATTTCTGTACTTTTTATTATTCTAATAGTTTGCATTGATGGTTTCATTGTATATATTTGTTATATTTGTGCAAGGGAGGGCCTTAATTTGCTTAGAGAAGTAATGCAGAAATTCTCAGGTAAATATATTTCAAATATTTAAAATAAATGCAAAAATTAAGTTTATCGTGTGAATTAATACACATCCATTTCCATGTACAAGTTGCCTTTTAACCACTGCTGATATCCATCTTCAAAGGGACGAATGGGAAACCTTGTCCACTCACCAAACTCTCTTTTAGCTCTTTGCTAGTCTTAACTGCTTAGGAATGCAAACAAACTAGCTTGTTTTTTCCACCCTTGTTAAAAAGGTATTTCTGGAAAAGAAAAAATATATAGCACCATACACACAAGATTTCAGCAGCCTGCACAATTTTTGTGGTGCAGCTCTTATCCCATAATGCTGTGCGGTAGATGCACTGTAAACACCCATCTTCTAGGTCTGTTACATCATAATGTTCAATCTTTGGGAAGGAGTAAATTTTCTTTTAAGATGTATACTGCTACACGTTTCTTTAGGACACAACCAGGTGGTTTATTAAAATGTAGGATCAATCCTACTGATATCCTGCGGATCCAGAATGCACTCACTTTTCAGACACACCATTGCTCCTTATGTGAAGATTTCAACTATCACAATAAATGTCTGAACAAACCAGGCTTTGTCTAATCACCACTAAATGGTTGAAAATTTGGGCAAAGTGGAAAAGTCCAAACTATTTGGTAGTCAGACAGCAATGTTATTTAAATCAAATCCTCTCACTTTGGTTTAATTAACACCATGGTTTCCAGGATCATGAACACCCTAAAGACTTATGTACATTCTGAGTTTTTCCTTAACCTTACCTTTGCTGGCATGCCCAAATAACTATAGTTAATTGCCAAAATCATGGTCTGCAAAGTTCTTCAAACTCACAGTGTGAAGGTTAGCTCCAAGAATAGATTGCCTAATTTGAAAATGAATGACAAATTCTGGTTAGGGGAACCCAGAAATGGAGGAAGGAAACTGGAACACAAGTGTGCTGTTTGGGAGACTCTGCAAACCTACAACACATTCCTGATCCACCAAACATCTCAAACTAGCTGTTCATTTATTTTAAAAAAAGTTAAGTGGGGTAACTTAGCAGCTTTTCATAGAAGTTTCATGGTATGTTTTCATTTTTTAAAAAATACAGCAAGTCAATTTTGACTGCCTTACAGCAGAAAATATTGGTAAGAAATGTTGCCATGTCCTCAAAGCCTCCTCTCACACCCAGTCCCTGAAAAGACAGACGTCTATGTAGTCAAGACACACACACAGAGGTCGCTGCTGTTCTGAGGATCACTGTTGCAAAGATCACGATATCCGATACACTGTGATATTGGCACCCTGAGATATAGTGTCACTAGGATCTCTTGATGTCACAGTACAGTGGTACCTCTGATTACATACGCTTCAGGTTACAGATTCTGCTAACCCAAAAATAGTACCTCGGGTTAAGAACTTTGCTTCAGGATGAGAACAGAAATCATGCTCCGGCGGCGCAGCAGCAGCAGGAGGCCCCATTAGCTAAAGTGGTGCTTCAGGTTAAGAACAGTTTCAGGTTAAGAACGGACCTCCAGAACGAATTAAGTACTTAACCCGAGGTACCACTGTATTTTCCAGGCTCGAGTTTTCAACATTAGAAGTCTCATTTCATGTTTTCATGAGAGAACGTATGCTTACCTTGTGGTGAATTTTCCTGAACCCGTTTCCTATTGACTAAGGGAAAGTCTGACATCACACATCTCCATGCTTCCAGTAGCTGCCCTTCTGCAGTTACAACCTACATGGGCACTTTTAGCATCGCGTTCCTGTCCATCAAAATTCTCAGCAGAGGAGACCCTTTCCCCTGTTGGCCTCGGTGCAGCTCTTGGTGGGGTTTCCTCCGTTGCTGCTCCATCGCAGTGTTCAAACCAAATCCTGATTTACAACATCTTGAAAATCCATTATGCTTACATTGCAATGCAATACCAATTTTTAGCTGTTTTCAAAATGCTTTGGAGCAAAAGGTGGCACCCGAAAAAAGACTAGTCAAATGGCAACGAGGGTTCGCTTCTTTTGGAACACTGACTTCTCATGGTGATCATCTGTCATTGACTACGATATACACATATATTCACTTTTTATTCATTTTCCTTTACACAATCAGATGGTACCTGGAGTCCCAATAACCACAGCAATACAAAAACCAACTTTTCATGGACAGCAATGAATGAAGTCATTTTTTCAGCTTTACACCCCTGAGGGTAGGTTTACCACAGTCTGATTGTGCGTATAAGTCTTTATATCAGCCACATGTTCTAAAGGCACTAGGTACAGGCTTCTCCTTTGTAGATTTATTAGTAAATGTTTTAATCAGTGATGAATCTGCAGCCAAAGTATCTTTCTTCTTTTAATGTTTGGTAAGCTCTGTCCCTCAGTTACATATTTTGGTAGTGGGCTGCTGAAAGTATGGCACTTAAAATGTATTTCACATTTACACGACTTCACCTTCTTGAAGAATGAACTGCCTTGTTCTTGCATCCATTTACTAAACACCAGTGCAATCCCAAGGGAGACAGCATTGTGTCTGCTATCCTTTGCACTTTTACATGCTGGGTAGAAGTTGGTATTTGCCCTATTATGGCAGAGCAGTCCAGTGCAGAAATAACTCATAGTCCTGCTCAAGAGTTCTGACATAGCTGTTGGTGGGCCTATTCTGAACCCTGAAATGGACCAGTCACTCCAACAGCCCAACAAGACAAAATCCCTGGTATGATCCATGAACTCTTGCCCCCGTAAGTTATATCACTTAGATATGGCACTTACGTTCTATCATTTTGTCAAATACCCCAAAGCCAAACTACATGATCAGCAGAATCAGATCATGCAGTTCTTTCATTAGACTTCGCATTAAGGACTGCATGTTTGGACTTGCTTTCATAGAAAAACTTCCCCCTCATAGAAAAAAAGTGCAATGTCATGAAGAAGTTTCATTACAAATGGCAGCAGTCAAATATGAAATAAGCTCCAACGTTCTGAAGGTATGTCTAGCCAGAGTTGCACCACTTGATTCTACTGATCATATAAACTTGGCTTGCCCCAGAAAGGGGACGAATACTAACCTGTACTGCAACACCACATTAAAAAGGAAAGGCAGCTGGCTGCTGCAAAGGAAACCAGTGTGTGCGCACACCAAGTACTGCTTAGGATGCAGAATCCCGACAAAAGTAATTGACTGGTAAATGTTGTGAACTCCCAGAAAAGTAAGTGCTTCTCTAGGCATGGCAACCGGCATTACCTTTGGAGTTTCCTGTCATCCTCTTATATCAGAGTTCTGTATATATTTGCCCACAGCTGACAAATCAGAAACACATGCACAAGGACCAGCTTCTCCTTGTGATATTTCCACTTTAAACAAACAAACAAACAAACAAACAAACAAACAAACAAATAAATGATATAGATAGATGATATAGTGCAATGTCTGGATAGAGCAGGGAGGGAAACTGCAAAAGGACTACCTATTGGGTAGAGCAAGTTATCTCTTACTTGGAAAACATGTTTCACTTACCTAATTGCTTCTGTTTCTTCCCTTTAAAAAAAACACTTTTCACTTCTCAGTAGAAGAATAAAATTTGTAATTTTAGATAGACATGACAGTGTGCAAACAAGCTTGGACTAAGGGGATTTTTAATGTGATAAATATAAGAAGTCTCATTGCTAGATACATCTTTTTTTAAAACAACAACAACAACAAAACACTATTTTTTAGGAGAGCCTTAACAGCTCAGTCAGGTTCATTCCAACTGTGCATGAAGCCTTGTACTCTAATATGTCTTGAACTGAATAAAACTGTGTTCATGATGCAAGGTAAAAGTTTAGTGAATCGGGACCTCCAAATCTTCAGGTGTGCACATGCAGGCATTTCAGACAGAAACAAGAAGATTCTAGAATTCTATTATTTTAAAAACAGTTTTTATTCTGTATACTTAGAAATGTGTAATTTTTAATAACGGCAAAGAAAGAAAAAATCAGCCACACCTGAATAGCTAAATAACTGATTAACAGAATGCAGTGGAATATTATCTAAACAGAGATAGTGCTGATGTGCCATAATAAATTGTCTATTAGTAAAAAAATACATTTCAGGGCACATAGTACAGCATCCTTATCACAAATTACAGTAGGGATACTTTTATTCTCCAAGAATGTAATCAAACTATAGACTTCTGAGTTAGTCTTTAAATGCAGCACTTAAAAAGGTAAGAACTTTGTGCATTTTCTTTTTTTAAAAAGTCCTTGTTTTCACGTACTGTAGAAATGCTGCTTTATTGCTGCAAGATGTCAAAGTTCAAGGCTCAAAAGGTATGAGAATACAAAGATATTAAGAAACGTTTGTTTTGTATTTTTATATATATTTATATATATAAAAAAGGTAAAGCTTATAAAAGTTAATTTACAAACCAAGAACAAAAGTGGTCTGCACGAGTTATATACAAGCAATCTATAACATCTATAAATTTTCAAAATGCATAGCAGAAAACATACCATCATGTTCTTCAGGTTTCCCCTCTGGTTGATCCACACAAAAACAAGTGTGCCTAGTTCTCTCCCTCTCTCTCTTTCTCTAAACCAGCAAGTTCACAAAATGAATTAATTTTTCAACCCCTCTCAATATGTATTAATCTAAGTAAGCACAGAAGCCATACAAACTTAGTAGTACGGAGAACTACGATGACAGCTAAGACTAGTAAAAACATGAGGGTAAGGCTGCTGGTTAACGTGTCTGTTGTAGATGTGGTTAATTTACAGATCCACAGAGGCAAATGAACCATAGTCATACCACATGCGCTCTTTCCCCATAACAAAAGGAAAAAAAAGTGTGTTTCATGTACAATCAAAGTAGACGTGCATGTAACTCTCCCTTCTCAACAGAGGGGGGATTTTCTATATTGTGCTGGCCAATTTTTTAATTTCCACTTTGTGGGCAAAATGCATCAAAAAAGTTGCTTGTTTTTTAAAAAAGAAAAAGTCTTTGCATATTCTGAACACACATATTAAAGTGTTTTGTTTATATAAAAAAGAGAGAGAGGAAAAAAAAGCTTTAGAAAGAAAAAAGACCTAATTCAGTAGTGGAACGCTAACTAAATGCCATCTGAAAATAATAATGATTTGCATTGCTTCAGTGGTAGTTCAGTGAGTTTTAAGCTATGATGCCTTAGAAGTGTCCAGTTAAGGAAAGCCAGAGGGAACCCATAAGAACCTTGCCTTGGTCCCTGGCTGATCTGCCCTGCTGCTTAATAGCATAAACCCTGACCGTGGTTCAGGAACGTACTCATTATCCATTGTTAGTCAAAGCAAAGATTGCTTAACACTAAAATAACTCTTAATACTTGAAAAAAGATTGGTTCAGTTTCTAGGCAAGGTGTTTTTGTTTTGGTCTGCTAACGTAAGGGTTAGAAGTGATCTATCAGAACCGAAACACAATTTGCTCCAACAAGATAGTTTGGATCCCCAGGAAGAGACTTGTTCTGCCAGGTTTTGGGGTCACCTGTGGGAGGAAAACAATGTAGTAGTTTAGTATCCATCATCAAAAGGTGGAACATCTTGGATAACAATACCTCTAAAGCTAACCAGAATATGTTTTGATGTATAGATCGCCTCGCGTTTTATACAGGAACCCACACTTTAAATTTAGCTGCTTTAAAGGTTTTCTTAATTGAACATCTCCAAGGAATTATGCCCACGGTAGATGGCCATTAATGTAAGTTCCTGTTCTGAACTCACCCTGCAGACCCACATAGTATGATTTTTTTCTCTCCTGGTAGCCAGAAAGAGCTTTGTTAATGCATAGAGGCTGAGAATCTAATAATAAGATTTATTCATAAACAGAATGGTGAAAGGAGGATTTTGGATGACTATCAAACCCTGACACTTCCATGTCACAAACTACAGGATTCAAGGGCAGCCAGGCTACATGAACCAAGTCCACCATGTGCATACTCTTGAAGCATACCCAAAGCACTGGTTTTGGACTTCAGCACCTGCAGGGGAAGCTTTCGGACAACCTAGCTACACCTTAAATTTCATCATAGGGCAAACACAAAAAATTCCAACAACTGTCATGGTGGGCAGGGAGAAACTCTCTCAAGTCCACTGTGAAGCAGGCTAGCTATAGGCAAACTGCTCTGCCATGGTGCAATAGCTCAGCCTTCCCCAAACAGTTCCCTCCATATAGGCTTTAGGCCACAACTCCCATCACCCCTGGTCACTGGGCCATGCTGGCTGGGGAGGATGGGAGCTGGAGGGTCACAGGTTCCTCCTCCTGGCTTCCTGTCCCTTTAAGGCTGCCTGTGCAGTCTTCAACATAAGTGACCTCATTTAGGGGTTGCAAGTACAGCACTAATTTAAAAAGCGAACTTCTCTTGCCGGGGGGGGGGGGGCAGAGGAGGTAAGGTTTATTGCAAATCTGAGGTCGGTAAAGGAGGCATCTTATGGTGCAGTGGCCCATGGGCCACGTTGAACTGTACACTCCAAGTCTACGCCTGCAGTCCTTGTGTGTGTTTACATGAAAGTAGACCCCACTGAACAAAGCAGGATCTACTTCTGGGCAAAGAGGAACAGGGTACATGAAGTTATCATTCCACTTATATAAACTAGAATCCCGAGAAAATTAATTCAACTTTTCCTTAATTACCACATCATTCCATGTGGAGGTATTATTGATCACCTGTAGTTCAATACAATCGCTGTGTGAAATTTTGTGGGTGGAGACTGCTTTTTTAATCAATATATGCGCATCAAGACACACTCTCACAGTGAAGCTCTTGCGATCTTTTGGTATTAAACAAGGCTAGATATTAATACTCCAGATCACATATATAAGTTATGCAGACCTACAGAAGACAAATAAGTCTGTTGAGTAACCCATGGAAACGAACATGATGCACACAATGACCAATGTGCTGGAAGGGAGACAACACCTGATGTGGAGCCTAGAGAAGTATGATTCGCTGAGAATTTGTTGGCATACTCAATGACCTGGTTTGCATTTTAAGTTATGCCAGCCAGTGGAGTTGTCCCAGTTACCACAATGGCATTTCATTAATACAAAAATAAAAATTCAGTCCTTTTAAATATAAACAACACACTTCAAGTGGAATATCTTTGGGAGAAACTGTTATGTGTAAGCTAGATTTAAAACTGTCAGTAAAGACGACCTTTTCTTTGTTGTAATAGAGAAATATGGTCCAACCTTCCCACCTGCCCTTCAGATGATGCAGAGCTCTGCTGGCTGGCTTGGGCTGATGGGAATTGTAGACTGGATCACCTGGAGGGCACCAGGTTGGGGAAGGCTGGTATAGCCTGACAGGTGATAAACTATATTCACATAATTTGTTTACTACATACAGTGAAACCATAGTCTGAAAATGCAAAGGCCAAAATTTTGTGCCGGCGACTTGGAAAAATGTGAGGCTAGTTTGTGGCAGTGTTACAGTAAGGCTCAACCTAAAAAGGCTTAATGTACTAAGTACTCAGGAATTAACTTTTTGTGCTCTGGCCCATTTAAACTGGGAGTTAGCTGCCCCCTCTACTCCATGAAATGAGATGAAACAAGGTAACATATTTTAGCATAATGTGCCAGTACGTTTGATTTTTTTTTTTGTAAAAAATGTGTTGCAGAAGAGGTTAGTATGTATAATCAAATGTTCTTTTCAAAGGACAGAAAATGGATAACATGTTAGGAAAAGCTTAAGAGAAAGAAAGAGCGAGAAAGAGATCCCATCACCAATTAAGTTTTTTTGTTTTGTTTTTAGAAAAAGAGAGAAAACAAGTATTTATTTAAGACACAGTATGGCTTACACATCAGACGACAGAGTTGGCCAATTGTGAAGTTTGTCTCAAGGAGCAAGATTACTGATATAACACCACATTTAACTATGTTAGCTGCAAGGGATGTATAGCTCCGATACAGACAGAAAGAGGTGACCCCCTTAACACACACACACACACCTGCTGAATGAGCACACACAAATAAGACTCTAACTTGGAAAGGAAGATGATCTTTAGCACAATAGCAGAGGTTACTTGGAAGAACCAACATATTCCCCTCTTTCTTTTCATTTCAAGTAAATTCATGATAAGGTTCATCTGTTACAAAATAATGACTGAAAAGCACGGTTTGAAGGAATTATATGGATTATAAATGGCAAAACTTTGGATCCTTATTACTTGAAACTGTCCATTTTTAGCACTTTCTGCTTTGGCTTACACAGTTAAACAGCTGCATGCAACACATGCATAGCACACCAGCAATAGTCAACCGGCCAAGATTTCTCTAGGTAACTGGACCCCTCCCCCCCATCAGAGAAGCATCTGATGCCCTAACTTTTTTTTTGGCGCATTGACACAGTGGCATTGAAAAGGATAGATACATCAGTGACAAATATGAATACATTTTTAAATACTGTACACATAAGTACATTGCTTTTATATACCATATACAGATATGTATACATTTAAGGGTGTCAAAGAGGTTATTTGTTATGTGGCTGAGAACGCCCCCCCCCCTTAAGACATTTTTTTGTCTAATATGCAGAAGACACACATTTTTCACTCAAGGCTGTGACTTTGCAGCCACTTCACAAAATTTTATCTTTGTCACTAGGCTTTAAAACCAGCAATGCTTCCCCCGCCCTTCAGTGAAGGTGCAGCTGTCATAGCTATGGGAAAAGGGGCAGTGCAGGGATATATCCATGTGTCTCAACCATAGGGTGGGGGGGGATAGAGGACCACCTCTCCATAACATTTCAGAATTTAGAAGAGAGCACAGATTTGTGTGGAGAGCCCAAATGTGTTGGAACTGAGCTTGCATGGGCTTCTTCTGCAAAGAGAGGCTCCCGTCCCTTGGAAAGGTCAAATTTATACATAAGCAGCTGTTGCATTAGGAAGCTTATTCAAAATATTAATGCTTCAAGTTCAGTATACTGGGACTGCTACAGCATTCTATGGTCAATAAAGGAAAAAAGATGTGAATATGTGGTTACAAAGCCCAATCAGAATTCCTTAGGCAATTTACCCCCAAAATAAAGGAAAGTGTGACTTTCTCATCTTAAGAGTGTTTTGCAGCAGTATTAGTCCTTGAGAGAGAGAGAAAGGAGGACAGGAAGAGATAGAAAGACAGGAAGAGTGTGAGAGATAGGAAACAAGGTAGATAATTGTACTACTGAATGGACCAATGACAATAGTATAGTATTATATTATCTACCTTGCCATTCTGGTTTATCAATCATGATTTTCTGCAATGATTTTGCATCATGAGTTAAGTGTGAGAAAGACACTTGTAATGAAAATGAAATGGAGAGCTGACACAAATACAGTGATTTAGTAATATCTTTATATTACACAGTGTCACCTTCAGTCAGGCGAGTTTTAAATTATACGATAGCACCCAAAAGCCCCAAAAGGACAGAGGGAGGACAGCATACCCGACGAGGAGTCGGAGGAT
>NW_028112805.1:0-12551 GCF_964234715.1 Podarcis melisellensis
AAACACCCCCCCAAAAAAAATTGGACTGGGGGTGTCAAGTGAACCCCCAAAACAGCACACAAGCAAGGAGAGGTGGGACTATTCATTCTGGCTGCAGTGTGTGCACAGACAGAAAGTTTTTGTTGTGCTGAATTCCCTCCCGTATGTGTTGCTGAACCATATCACCTGTTTTATTTATTGTTTTAACACTTCTTTTTTTAAAAAAAAATGCCCTCCATCATATGTTTGAGACAGTAAATAAGCAGTTCTGAAAATAACTCGGTACAACAACAAGTGATTCATAAGAACATTAAAATAACAGATAAACAGCACCAGATTTTATCCAGCTAGGTTGTAAATAGAGCAGGCCAGTTGAAATCAATGGACGCATTACTTAGAAGCCAAGCATGACTGACGTTGAAATCCTGACCCCACTTGCATGGGAGAAATTATTGCATGGATGCAACAATCATCTGACTTTCCAACTTGTCCCTGGAAAACCAGGATGCACGTCTTTCAGAGCACCGAGTCATGTGACTCGTATGAAGCATGTGTCTTTCAGAGTCATGATCTTGTGGGAGCCAGATGATACACGAGTGAGCATGGCACCCTAAAACATGCACCTTTCAGGGCTGTGACCTCATGGGAGCCAAGTGACTCGCACGAGAGCACGGCCCCTCCAAACGGGATTTCCCGCTTAAATCAGGACAGTTGAGGAGTATGCCATCTCCTTAACTTTACATTGCATACAACTCTAAAAAGTAAAGGTAAAGGACCCCTGGATGGATAAGTCCAGTCAAAGGTGACTATGGGGTGTGGCGCTCATCTCGCTTTCAGGCCGAGGGAGCCAGCGTTTGTCCATAGACAGCTTTCTGGGTCATGTAGCCAGCATGACTAAACCACTTCTGGTGCAACAGGACACAGTGACAGAAACCAGAGTATGCGGAAATGCCGTTTACCTTCCCACTGCAGCGGTACCTATTTATCTACTTGCACTGGTGTGCTTTCAAACTGCTAGGTTGGTAGGAGCTGGGACAGAGCAATGGGAGCTCACCCTATTGCGGGGATTCAAACCGCCAACCTTCTGATCAGCAAGCCCAAGAGACTCCGTGGTTTAGACCACAGCGCCACCCGCGTCCCTAACAATGCATACAACTTTACATTATCTGTGTCCAGACACTTTTTGGAACATGCGAATGTATCAATTTTGGGAGGGGAGAAGGTTGTACATGAAGGTCCCGCCCCAATGTACCACCATTCCCATGTCAAGCAGAGAAGGTCTGTCAGGAAGAAGGGTCCTTGATAGCTCTGGAACACAAGTAAAACCCTCTGGACAAATCATAGGACTCAATCACACAGAGCGTTCTTGTCACGTTCCAAGTCAACAAAGTAAAAAACCCATTGCAAACTCTCCCCTCTCAGCATCAGAAGGCCAGGATCAATGTGCACACAGAGACATTGGGGACAGAAGCAGCATGCAAACCATATCTACACTTGGCCATGAAGCTCACTGTGTGATTTTGGGCCAGTCACTGCCTCTTAGGCTAGCCTACCTCAGAGGGTTGTTGTGTGGCATCTGAATATAGACTGCATTTTTAATCAAGACTTATATTGGCTTATATCTTGATCAGGTTCCTAAATTAAATGGGCTTAGATTTTCAAAATGTTTCATGCCAGGCAGAAAAAACCTTGGCAAGAGGTTTTCTCCTAAGACAAGAGGGCCCCATTGATTTATGGTAGAAAAAACAATTCTCAAAGTCATAAAAAGGGAGAATTACATATGCTGCCCCAAGGCTGAAAAAACACTATTAAGAATGGGTAAATAAGTAAAATGATACCAATGGGCCTCACGTTAAACCTTGAGCTGAATTCTCTAAGGCCAGAAGCAAATGGGAAAAACATTTAGCTGACAGAAAAAAGAGAACATTTTTAGGAAATCTTCTAAAGCTGTTTCTTTCTCAAACTGAGAGAGTTAAAAAGGGCAATAAAATGTTGGGGAAAGGCAACTGGCTTGGCTGGAGAAGAAGCTTCTTTCTACTTTATTTTTAGGCTGGAAAGGGGGGTGAAAGGAGGAGTGTAAACTAAAGAGGCTTCTTTTAAAAGCTGTTTTTTACTGAGTTCCTTCCTTTTTACTTTGAGAAGCTTTATTCTTTTAAGAGGCTACCTATGATAATGTATGAAATATATTAGCTTAAATATATTGGCTTAAATGTAATTATGCAAAGGATTTAAGGAATGCTAGATTCTTATTTCATATGGTTGTAAGAGTTGTATTTATCCTGAAATTAAGTCAGCCACCAGCCTAGCCCCCCTGCCAGACAGAAGACGCCATCCAAGCACTCTTGATATATAGTTGTCAGGCATTTGTTTAGAAACCTTAAATGAAGGAAATCTTTCAATGTTGATGTGAACTCAAGATCCTTGACATCTGTTGAACATAAAAATGTAAGATTAAACATTTGTTTTAGAAGGCAATAGGGCAAGAGGTGAGCTGGTAATTAAGATTCCATGTAAGATATATTATTACTTATATGTCATATATATAGCTCTTTGTCTCCCTTATAAGGGCAAGGAAATGGGTGTATCTTTTGTGGGTGTATCTTTTGTGATTGGTTCTACCAAACAGCCAATAGGAATTCCAACCAGGCTGATTGGACAGAGGCAGCCACAGGAGGAGCAAAGGGGGCTGGATTAAGGGAATATAAGTGCTGGCCAGAATGGCAGGAGGCCAGGCCAGAGCTTGGTAACCATATACCACTGTGCCTCTCATTTATTTGTCTGACAAATAAATTAATATTTTAATTTCTCTATTGCTGCGTTGAATATTTCATTCCAGCTAAGCGTTAACCACAAGCAGAGGTGCTACATTTTATGGTGCCCTGTGACTCGGATAAGTGGTCTGCTGGAACGCAGCCCCTTCGCCCTACTGGGCAGGGTACAAGAGAGAGGACAACTGCTTACCCAAAGCGCGCACTGGTAAATTTTTCCAGGGGGAACGCAGAAGACTCGTCTGTCTGATACCCTGCTCACTGGCGGCGACGGAACCGGGGGAAACAGGGAACCAACCAAGGGTAAGTGCACAAAGGGATTTTTGGCCCTCCAATTAATTAGGAGGAAGAGAAGTCTTGATCAAACTTCTGCGTCTCAGTAAGGGGAAACTGAGTACGCTAGGTGGTTGGGTACATCAGATGGTGGTCTGGTGGAGGAAAAGGGAAAATTGGGAGGTAGAGTGTGGTGAAGTATCCAGCGCATTGTATGTGTGAGAAAGTACAGAGCAATCTGTAGCTGACCTGAGTGTGGAGTGGGCAGTACTTCGGTTCCTAGTAAGGCGACTTCACTAGGCAAGGAAACCCACAAAGCGTGTCTGTGAGTGACTGAGTGGATACTTCACAGGGCCATACAATGGGAGTTGGGGGTTCAAAGGGGGAAAATACACCTCTTGAGTGTATGTTAAATAATTTTAAGAAAGCCTTCTCAGGGGCATATGGAGTCAAAATGACGCCAGAGCGCTTGAGAACGTTATGTGAACTAGAATGGCCAAAACAAAATACTGAATGGCCATCCCAGGGAACCTTTGATATAAATTTAGTAAGCAAACTTTGGTCTGATATCGCCAAAGAAACTGGAGGGTGCCCAGAACAATTTCCATATATAGATTCCTGGCTGAGCACATTAAATAAAAATCCTCCATGGATAAGGGAATGCAAAGTCCAACGATGCAAATTATTGGCTGTAAAAGCTGAAGCTAGGAAAGGAATCTTGCCAAATAAACTTAAACCCATTTTTGAGGGACCAGAGGAAGAGGTGCTTCCACCTCCCCCCTATGCTCCACATCGAAGGGAGCCTAATCCAAACACTCCACCAGTTGTAACCCCGAGGCAAGAAAGTGGAATGAATAATGGGGGTGGAGTCACAGAGCTTGATTCCTTGATAGATTATGATAAATATCTTCAGGAGGCATTGGAGTCCTATAATAAAGCCCAAGCAGAAGTGGTTATTCCACCTGTGACTCCTAATAGACCTCCATCTAAAGTCTCCTTTAGTGGAACAACTGATTGCCCACCCCAAACCCCTGTACATCCAAGTCCTAGAGAAATATTACAGAAGTTACAGGGAGACCTTGATCGGTCAGCAAGCAATACAGCCAGGCGTATAAAGCTGCTAAAAGAACGCCTTGGAACAGATACCATCCCTTATGATTTGAGGCCCCTAGAGCAAAGTGAAGAGAAAGGTCACGTAGTAGCCCCTCTTAGAAGAGTATTTGATGCACTTGAGGAGCCTGCGCTGGTTAACGGGCAACCCGGACCACGGCCACCTCGAACTTCGACCCTGCAGTACATTCCATTCACAACTACGGATCTGATGAATTGGAAAACACACACCCCATCTTTTGCAGAAAAACCTCAGGCTATGATGGACTTGGTGACTTCAATAGTAAATACTCATAGCCCTACTTGGACAGATTGTCGCCAGCTCCTAAATACTCTTTTCACCACTGAGGAAAGGAGAGACATAATTGAAAAGGCACAGATATATTTGCGTGAGCAGGCCAGAGTGGGAAATATTTTTAATATTGACCGTCATCTCCAAGACAACTTTCCCTTGGAAGATCCTAATTGGGATCCAAACAATGCAATTCACCTGACCAGACTTACCACCTACCGCCAGACGCTTGTGCAAGGTATCCGCAGGGCATGTCAGAAGCCCACTAATATGTCTAAAGTTTCAGAAGTAGAACAGAAACCAAATGAGAGTCCGGGAGACTTTTTAGAGAGGCTGCAGGAAGCCTATCGTATATGGACTCCTTTTGACCCTGAAGCCCCTGAAAACAGCAGAATGATTACGGCTACATTTGTGGCCCAGTGTGCTTCTGACATTCGTAAGAAAATTCAGAAATCAGAAGGATGGGAAGGGATGCTGATGAGCCAAATTATGGCCATTGCACGCCGAGTTTATCGGAATAGGGATGAGGCTGAGAAACAAGAGAAGAAGAAGTGGCAGAAGGAAAAGATGGTGATGCTAGCCACAGCAGTGAAGCAAGACCACCGCCCCTTAAATGGAGGGAGAGGGCGAGGAAGGAATCCACCATTGGGAAGGAATCAATGTGCAAATTGCAAGAAGGAGGGTCACTGGAAGCGGGAGTGTCCTGAACCCTTGAGGTTGGAAGAAGTACGCCCAGGCCCAGGCCCAGGCCCAGGCCCAGGCTCCGGCCCAAGAAACCAGGGACGGGGACGGGGAATGATCCGAGATGGAAGATATCAGAGACCAGGACAGGGACGGAGTAGAGACAATTTTATTGGACTGGCAGAAGAGGATTTTACCCAAGACTAGGAACGACCGGACTCCATAAAGTTAGGCTTCCAGGAGCCCACGGTCACGATTCAATTAGGGAGCCATTTAATAGACTTTATGATTGATACTGGGGCTGAATACTCAGTACTCCCAGAACTATTGCAGAAAAAGGCATCCAAAAGTGTAGTCATTAAAAGTGCCACTGGACAGTCAGCTAAGAGGTCTTTCCTCCAACCTTTGGAATGCCAGATTGGGGGACATCGTTTAACCCATCAGTTTTTGTATATACCTGAGTGTCCAATACCTCTCTTAGGCAGAGATATGCTGTCCAAATTGCAGGCCCAAATCACCTTCACTCCTCGAGGTCCAGAAATGAAACTGCCATCAAAAGCAGCAGGAATAATTACCCTCTCAGTACCTAAGGAACAATCATGGCGCCTAATGTCAGCCTTGCAAGTCCAACCCACATTGGATACAGAATTAAACAAGCTCCTCCGAACTCTACAGGTGCCACCAGGAGTATGGGCCGAAAATAGCCCACCAGGAATGGCTAAGAATATAGCTCCAATTGTAGTAACCCTAAAACCTATGGCTACCCCTGTATCTGTAAAGCAATATCCCTTACCCCGGCGAGCAGCAGAGGGCATCCAGAAACATTTGGACCGCCTATTAAAATATGGTCTGCTTAAGCCTTGCCAATCAGAATGGAACACACCCCTTTTGCCTGTTCGAAAACCTGGGACAGATGAATACAGGCCAGTGCAGGACTTGAGGCTCGTAAACCAGGCTATCGAGACCTTGCACCCAAATGTACCAAACCCATATACCTTGCTGAGTTTGATCCCACCAGAAGCAACATTTTTTACTGTATTGGACTTGAAAGATGCATTCTTCTGTTGCCGGCTGGCACCACAGAGCCAACCTATATTTGCCTTCCAGTGGGAAGACCCTTTAACAGGAACAAAAGGCCAGCTAACCTGGACAAGATTGCCCCAAGGATTCAAAAATTCCCCAACTTTATTTGGCACTGCCTTGGCGAGGGATCTAACAAGTTACCCCTCAATACCGGGAGAAAAGGTGGTTCTGCAATATGTAGATGACCTTATATTAGCGGCAAAGGATTTTGATACCTGTAAAGAAGGGACAGAGGAACTGCTCCACTTGCTCTGGGAAGCTGGCTACCGAGTTTCCCAGAAAAAGGCACAGTTATGTTTAGAAAAGGTCAAATATTTGGGCTTTGACATCTCACACCAACAACGAGCATTGAGACCAGAGAGGAAAGAAGCTATTTGCCTTATCAAGGAACCTACCACAAGAAAACAACTTAGAGGATTCCTGGGAACAGCAGGGTTTTGTAGACTATGGATACCTGATTTCAGCAGTCTGGCCAAGCCCTTACATGAAAGCACTCGAGGTGCAGAAAAGGACCCATTCGTATGGGGACCTGAGCAGAAACAAGCCTTTTTAGTTATCAAACAACGACTTATGGAGGCACCAGCCCTTGGATTGCCTAATTCGGAAAAACCCTTTCAGCTGTATGTACATGAACAGAATGGGATTGCAGCGGCAGTCCTGACCCAGAGACTAGGAAGTTGGAACCGTCCAGTAGCTTATTTGTCTAAACAATTGGACTCAGTAGCAAAAGGATGGCCTCCATGCCTAAGGGCAGTAGCGGCCACTGCAAGCCTTGTCAAAGAAGCTGATAAATTTACCTTTGGCCAGACGATGTATGTGAATGTACCTCATGCTGTTCTGACACTCATGGAATATAAGGGTAGTTATTGGCTAACGAACCCAAGGATGGCTAGATACCAAGGCCTATTGTGTGAAAATCCCAGGATTCATCTACGAGTAGTGAATATGCTCAATCCAGCGACTTTGCTGCCCCTACCAGAGGTAGATGATGAAGAATCACATGATTGTCTCCAAATAATGGATGAAGTTTATTCCAGTAGACCTGATCTGAAAGATGAGCCATTGAAAAATCCAGATGTTGTATATTATACGGATGGTAGCAGTTACCTGCATGAAGGTGCCAGACGAGCAGGATATGCTGTGGTCACCAATGAGGAAGTTGTGGAAGCTGAAGCTTTGCCTGCTGGCACCTCAGCACAAAAAGCTGAACTTATAGGCTTAACTAGAGCTCTGCAGTTGGCAGCTGGATGTAAGGCAAACATCTATACTGATTCTAAATATGCCTTCTTAACCCTGCATGCACATGGAGCTCTATGGAAAGAAAGAGGTCTAATCGGAGCCCACGGGAAGGCCTTGAAATATGGACCTGAAGTAGAAATCCTGTTAGAAGCAGTATGGGCTCCAGAACAGATTGCTGTAATGCACTGCAAAGGTCATGGACGAGGAAGGGATCCAATAACCAGAGGAAATCATGCTGCTGACAAAGCAGCCCGAGAGGCAGCCCAAAAGCCTGTGGGAGGATTTATAGCAGCCCTCATACCAGAGGTAGTTCCAGAAGAAGTTAAACCTCACTATACCCCAGAAGAGAGGAAGTGGGCTGAACAGGAAGGAGCGGTTGTGAAGGACGGTTGGATGATCCTGCCGGACAATAGGATTTATGTACCTCATCATCTAGCAGGCACAATTGTAAGAAATTATCATGAATCTACTCACCTTGGCGGTACTGCAACCAGAGAGAGTCTCAGTCGGAAGTTGTATATTATTAACCTATCACAATTAGCAACTTGCATTTCACAGAAATGTGTTCTTTGTGCTAAAAACAATCCCAGGCAGGGACCGGTACAACCTCCTGGAATTCAGCATGTGGGATACGTCCCCATGGAAAGCCTAATTGTGGACTTCACAGAGCTGGTCCCTTCTAAGGGATTCAAGTATCTCCTTGTGTTTGTAGATACTCTTACCGGATGGGTTGAAGCTTTTCCCACCCGAACTGAAAAAGCACGAGAGGTAACTAAGAGACTCCTCACTGAATTGATCCCAAGGTTTGGATTACCTAGATGCATTGGAAGTGATAATGGGCCAGCGTTCATTGATCAAGTAGTACAAGATGTATGTCGAGTCCTACAAGTAAAATGGAGACTGCATGCAGCATATAGGCCTCAGAGTTCAGGGAAAACTGAAAGAATGAATCGGACTCTGAAAACCCAATTGGCAAAATTAACCCAGGAAACGGGATTGGGATGGGTAGATGTGTTACCCATAACACTGTTTCGTGTTCGGTGTGCACCCACAAAAAGACTTAAGTTGTCACCTTTTGAGCTCCTGTATGGGAGACCGCCCTCCTTTGTTCAGGATATTCCAGCTGACCTTAAACAAATAGGAGACCATGTGACACAGGGACAAGTGCAATCTCTCTCCCGTGTTTTTGTTTCTCTTAACAGGTGGGCCCTCGAACGCACGCCGTGCAGCATTGCTGAGCCGATTCATCAGTTCCAGGCTGGCGATAGCGTATGGGTGAAAGAGTGGAAACGCGATCCACTTGCACCTAAATGGCGTGGACCTTACACCGTCTTGCTCTCTACTCCAACAGCGGTGAAGGTAGCTGAGGTGACCCCCTGGATTCATCACTCTCGTTTGAAGAAGTCCGAAGGCAGTTGGACATGCAAAGGTGACCCCTCTAATCCTTTAAAACTAACTCTCTCCAAAAACCCCTGTATCTAGCCCTACCGGGAACGGGCTAGGTCACGGGCAACATTTGACGACCGGCCTGCTGCAGCCACAACCTGGAAGCTGGCTGACCTGCGCACGCCTGAAGCTTGAGGAGCGTCTAAACCAGCGATTGTGAACGGGAAGATTCTCTTATACAATCGATTGACTGCCCCCTTGTGGAACAATTATAAGTGATATTACTCATTGGGGATCCTCGGGATATATGTTTTGGTCTTGGTGGTTCCCCATTTCTGTCATTGGGGGAATTATATTGGGGCTAATAATTATTTGCTATCACAATAAGGTAATCTTTTGTGGAAGGAATGCATATGCTAGACATCAACATGATTTCATTATTAATCCTGATCCCTTGGGAAGGGGAAGGGTCCATGAATCTGACCAAATTTGCTAAATATGGATTCCGCCATGACCACAATATGTGGGTAGGCTTAGCTGAGATGGTAGCCAATGTTGCAAATAGGACTAATTGCCTTGTTTGCTCTCTTGGGCCAGATGATTCAGAGGGAGGTATGCCCTTATTACCAATACCATTAAGTGCCATTGGTATGGTAAGCGAAATGCCACACCAAACAGAAGTACAGAATTTCCCCGGATGGAACTCAACTAAACCAATACGAGTTATACCTGTGCAAGGGGAAATCTGTGTGCATAAATCATCAGATGCAGCTGATCCTACCATGATAGGCTCTTCTCATTGTCACTATACTTGGGATTATATTAAGAATAGTCAAACCTGGGCAAACGGTACTACGTATCGAACTCGGAATACCTTGCCCTGTGCACCTCCTTTTATTCATGCATGGAAAGTGGTGTGGAACATAACTGTGACAGAAAAAGGCAATCTAACATACTGCACTGTGAACTCTCTACCCCTTTTGATATTTCGCCTTATGCACTCCACGTACCAAAAACCTCAGACCCGATGGTTGTGGTGGATATGTGGAGAATGGGCATACAAGAAACTCCCTTCCAAATGGAGTGGGACTTGTTTCTTGGGTTGGGTATTACCACCAATGTGGATTATGCCCACTAGTTCGGCCAAGCGTACACGAAGAAACGCTGATATTTCTCATATAGCAGGAGGAAGTACCCAAAGTTGGAGCGGTACTGATGATTGGCCGCCAGAGCGCATTATAGCCTATTATGATCCTGCCTCCTGGAATCCTGGTGAGCTCATACAAGGGGCACGGGATCCTATTTATAATCTAAATAGAATAATTCGATTGCAAGCAGTAGTGGAACTTGTAACCAATGCAACGGCCCAGAGTTTGAGACTTATTGCACAACAGTTGGATGAAAGTAGAGCCGCCATTTTGCAGCTGAAAATGGGAATGGATTATGTACTTGCCAGGCAGGGAGGCTTATGTGGAGTCTTGAACTTGACAGGGAATGCCTGTTGCTTTAACATTTCAGATAATGGTGAGGCAATCCGTGTGTTGGCTACAAAGATGGAGAATATAGCACATGTCCCAGTACAAACATGGGAAGGATGGGATATGGGATGGCTCACCAATTGGTTACCTAATGTCACAGGACTTAAAGGGATACTATTGTCTTGCTTGTTTTTCTTGACAGTAGTGGTAATGGTTTTATGTATGATGCCATGTATCATTTCATGTTTTAGAAGTACAATTAGCAAGATGGTTTCAAATGAAACTCTACCTCATATCATGGCCCTATACAGAGCTTTACCTCAGGAATATGATGAAGGTCAAGCTATCAAGGACACTTGGGATGAAGGTCCTTGAGCTTGAAAGGGGGGAATGTGGCATCTGAATATAGACTGCATTTTTAATCAAGACTTATATTGGCTTATATCTTGATCAGGTTCCTAAATTAAATGGGCTTAGATTTTCAAAATGTTTCATGCCAGGCAGAAAAAACCTTGGCAAGAGGTTTTCTCCTAAGACAAGAGGGCCCCATTGATTTATGGTAGAAAAAACAATTCTCAAAGTCATAAAAAGGGAGAATTACATATGCTGCCCCAAGGCTGAAAAAACACTATTAAGAATGGGTAAATAAGTAAAATGATACCAATGGGCCTCACGTTAAACCTTGAGCTGAATTCTCTAAGGCCAGAAGCAAATGGGAAAAACATTTAGCTGACAGAAAAAAGAGAACATTTTTAGGAAATCTTCTAAAGCTGTTTCTTTCTCAAACTGAGAGAGTTAAAAAGGGCAATAAAATGTTGGGGAAAGGCAACTGGCTTGGCTGGAGAAGAAGCTTCTTTCTACTTTATTTTTAGGCTGGAAAGGGGGGTGAAAGGAGGAGTGTAAACTAAAGAGGCTTCTTTTAAAAGCTGTTTTTTACTGAGTTCCTTCCTTTTTACTTTGAGAAGCTTTATTCTTTTAAGAGGCTACCTATGATAATGTATGAAATATATTAGCTTAAATATATTGGCTTAAATGTAATTATGCAAAGGATTTAAGGAATGCTAGATTCTTATTTCATATGGTTGTAAGAGTTGTATTTATCCTGAAATTAAGTCAGCCACCAGCCTAGCCCCCCTGCCAGACAGAAGACGCCATCCAAGCACTCTTGATATATAGTTGTCAGGCATTTGTTTAGAAACCTTAAATGAAGGAAATCTTTCAATGTTGATGTGAACTCAAGATCCTTGACATCTGTTGAACATAAAAATGTAAGATTAAACATTTGTTTTAGAAGGCAATAGGGCAAGAGGTGAGCTGGTAATTAAGATTCCATGTAAGATATATTATTACTTATATGTCATATATATAGCTCTTTGTCTCCCTTATAAGGGCAAGGAAATGGGTGTATCTTTTGTGGGTGTATCTTTTGTGATTGGTTCTACCAAACAGCCAATAGGAATTCCAACCAGGCTGATTGGACAGAGGCAGCCACAGGAGGAGCAAAGGGGGCTGGATTAAGGGAATATAAGTGCTGGCCAGAATGGCAGGAGGCAGGCCAGAGCTTGGTAACCATATACCACTGTGCCTCTCATTTATTTGTCTGACAAATAAATTAATATTTTAATTTCTCTATTGCTGCGTTGAA
The DNA here is from genome assembly GCF_964234715.1 of Podarcis melisellensis. Classification (NCBI taxonomy): domain Eukaryota; kingdom Metazoa; phylum Chordata; class Lepidosauria; order Squamata; family Lacertidae; genus Podarcis; species Podarcis melisellensis. The sequence continues at coordinate 11,935 of NW_028112805.1, forward strand.
TATTTCATTCCAGCTAAGCGTTAACCACAAGCAGAGGTGCTACAGTACCTATTTATCTACTTGCACTGCATGCTTTCAAACTGCTATGTTGACAGGAGCTGGGACCGAACAACGGGAGCTCCCCTCGTTGCGGGGATTCAAACTGCTGACCTTCCAATCGGCAAACCCTAGCAGTGATTTCTCTACTGAAAAACCAAAAATGCACCAGTCTGTACTCAAATGCTCCAAGCTCTTTATTATTCCAGGAATCTTTTCCTGTGTCCCTCACTTCCCTGAAATACTTTTTGAGAAGTAACTCGAATGGCAGACAGCATCTTTAATATCTTTGCAGCAAAGACCCTAGGCTGAATCTTTCACATATGCAATCAAAAGAATCTCAGAAAGTCCAGGGAAGACCGCTGTAAATATGTGGGTCAGAAATCCCATCCCCCAAATGTCTTCTAAAAGTTGTGTAGTTATTTATGTCCTTGACATCTGAAGGGAGGGTTTTCCACAAGGAGGGTGCTACCACCGAGAAGACCCTCTGCCTGGATCCCTGTGACCTCACTTCCCACAGGGAGGGAACTGCCAGAAGGTTCTTGGAGCTGGACCTCAGTGTCCGGGCTGAACGATGGAGG
>NW_028112804.1:0-11454 GCF_964234715.1 Podarcis melisellensis
TAGATAGATAGATAGATAGATAGATAGATAGATAGATAGATGATAGAGAGAGAGAGAGAGAGAGAGAGAGAGAGAGGGAGATGATAGATAGATGATAGATAGATAGATAGATAGATAGATAGATAGATAGATAGATAGATAGATGATAGATAGATAGATGATAGATAGATAGATGATAGATAGATAGATAGATAGATAGATAGATAGATAGATAGATAGATAGATGATAGATAGATAGATGATAGATAGATAGATAGATAGATAGATAGATAGATAGATAGATAGATAGATAGAGATGATAGATAGAGATAGGCAGGCAGGCCAGAGCAAAAACGCAAAGGGTGGTGGCGCAAACTTGATCCATGGCCCTTGGGATCCTGCCTGGCCACCCACAGTGCTGATTTAGGGACCTGCAACCAAATCCTTGACTTTGAACTCTCACTGTCTGGAACTCCTCCCAACTCAGTCAGGGGCATGGAATCTGCTGTGGCTGCCTAGACTGTTTCTGGGCTCTGACCTGCATCTTCCCCAGCCACTGTGAGCAGAGGTCAGCTGCATCTTGATGGTCCTCACAGGCTCTCTGGCCCTATGCAAACTGAGACCCAGAGTTCCCCTGGCTGGTCCCATGGGCTTTTGTCAGCCTGCTTCCCCCACCCCCACCCCATCTGCATTTCCCACTTCTCAAGGCCTTGGCAGCATAGAGCCCTTTCCATCAGCAACAGCGCTGATTTCTTCCTCCTCTGACTTTGCCCCTCCCTCTCACCAGGGAGCGTGTTGCAAGCCACAGGAGCCAACTCCTAAGAGCCAATGTCCCTTTGGGGGGCCCCTAAAATATTTAAGGGGGCCAGAGGCTGCCAGAGTTGATGGGCATTGCCATTCAAGTGGTGTGTGGGTGTGTGCTGCATCTTGTGATGGATTATGTGGGGTGGGGCCTACTTGCCCCCCCCCCATATTTTATTCAAGTTGGCATCCCTGCTGCAAGCTCTCTGTGATGTCACAGAATGCTCTAAGCAGGGCGCATCCCATCACCGGGGCAGCTCTTCTGGAGACGGTGCCATCCAAGCTGTGTGCACAAGCTCCTTAAAGGAAGCAAAATGTTCTGTTAGAGAAGCCCAGGTTGATGCAGCCCAGATTTTGAGAGTTCCACCTCCAGCTTCTCTAGAACTTGATGTTTCCTGCAGCTGTCAAATAGCTGCCAAGAGGGTATTTGAGGTGCTTGAGGAGCAGGGTCCAGCTGTGTACCCAGCTGCTTCTTAACTGCAAGTTCTCTTTCTGGGTACAGAAGTGTCACGGAATGACTCCTGTTCAGACTTGCCTGAAATCCAGAACGGCTGGAAGACCACATCTCACACAGAACTTGTTCGTGAGGCCAAGATCACCTACCAGTGTGACCCAGGCTACGACATTGTCGGGAGTGACACCCTCACCTGCCAGTGGGACCTCAGCTGGAGCAGTGACCCGCCCTTCTGTGAGAAAAGTATGGGCTTCGCAATGTAGGCAAGGGTCGCATGACCTGTGCTGACTCCGCGTCTGCCCTACTCCTGACTCTTAACACGTCTTTCCTCGTGGTTTGAGGAACCCTCCCTGCATCTGCCATGTAAGAGAGAGCCTTGCACCTTGCAGAGCAGAACTGAGGGGGCTCCCCCAGTTTACACAGTACGATCTCATCTTACACAGAGGTGTGCCCAAGTCCTTTGGAGCTGCCCAGCAAGTCGGGGGAGAGCTTAAAAGCTCTTTTTGCAGCAGGTAACTCAAGAGGAACCAGCACAAAGGGAGCTTTTAAGGCCTCTGCCTTGCTTGGAGGTCAAGGCCAGCATGTCAGAATAGGACCTGGGAGGCTAGGGTTTGAATCCCCACTCAGCCATATGGAACTCGCTGGTTGACCTTGGGTGCTGGTCCCTGCCTCTCAGCCTAGCCTACCTTGCAGGGTTGCTGTGAGGATTAAATGAGGAGTGGGGAGAACTGTGTATGCCACCTGGAACTCCTTGGAGAGAAAATGTGGGGTGCAGTAAATAACTATCAAGGGCCTCTTAGCACACCAGGTCCAGAAGCCTAGTGATCTTCACAGGAGCTCTCACGGGAACTCCAACAGTCTTGTCTTGAGCTCTCCGCCCTGCTTGAATTCAACTTGTGCCATTTCAAGCAGCTGGTCTTCAGCCCCATGTAGCTGAGATCACACCAGTTCAATGTGCATAAAATGTGACTGCCTTGAGCAGCCTTTGCTGGGGATTCCCAGGACCCGCTTTGGATTGCTGTGCAGGTGCAAGAAGGGGTTGAGCTGAACAAAGATGCCTTGCCATTTGGCAGCTAGAAGCCCCAGCTCAGCCAGCTGTGGTTTCTGCTACGAGTGTTATTATTGTCATTCTGATCTGCTTTCCTCAAAAAGTGACCCCCAGAAAAACATACAAAAACACTGTCTGAAACCAAGCATAGCAACCCAACCAATAAAAACCTGAAAATACAGCTCTACAGATAAATGGCAATTCTTACACATCCCAGTACATTAAATGAGGCACGCCTGGAAGAAGCGGACCATTTGGATCCCTTCCAGTTGGGATTCAGGCCTCATCATGGGACTGAAACTGCCTTGGTCGTGCTGGTCGATGATCTCCGGCAGGCTAGGGACAAAGGTGAGAGCTGTTTCCTAGTTCTGCTGGATCTCTCAGCGGCCTTTGATACCATTGACCATAACATCCTTCTAGACCGTCTAGAGGAGCTGGGAGCACTGTCCTATAGTGGTTCCGCTCCTTCCTCCTGGGCCGTGTTCAGAAAGTGGTGGTGGGGGATGAGTGTTCAGACCCCTGGGCTCTCACTTGTGGGGTGCCTCAGGGTTCCATCCTCTCCCCCATGCTTTTTAACATCTATATGAAGCTGCTGGGAGAGATCATCAGGGGGGTTGGGCTGGGTGTCCATCAATATGCGGATGATACCCAGCTCTATCTCTCTTTCAAATCAGAACCAGTGAAGGCGGTGAAGGTCCTGTGTGAGTGTCTGGAGGTGGTTGGAGGATGGATGGCGGCTAACAGATTGAGGTTGAATCCTCACAAAACAGAAGTACTGTTTTGGGGGACAGGAGGCGGGCAGGTGTGGAGGACTCCCTGGTCCTGAATGGGGTAACTGTGCCCCTGAAGGACCAGGTGTGCAGCCTGGAAATCATTTTGGGCTCACAGCTGTCCATGGAGGCACAGGTCAATTCTGTGTCCAGAGCAGCTGTCTACCAGCTCCATCTGGTACGCAAGCTGAGACCCTACCTGCCCGCGGACTGTCTTGCCAGAGTGGTGCATGCTCTGGTTATGGACTACTGCAGTGTGCTCTATGTGGGACTACCTTTGAAGGTGACCCGGAAACTACAACTAATCCAGAATGCAGCAGCTAGACTGGTGACTGGGAGTGGCCGCCAAGACCACATAACACCGGTCTTGAAAGACCTACATTGGCTCCCAGTGCATTTCCAAACACAATTCAAAGTGTTGGTGCTGACCTTTAAAGCCCTAAACGGCCTCGGTCCAGTATACCTGAAGGAGCATCTCCTACCCCACCGTTCTACACTGAGGTCCAGTGCCGAGGACTTTCTGGCAGTTTCCTCCTTGCAAGAAGTGACGTTACAAAGAACCAGGCAGAGGGCCTTCTCGGTAGTGGCACCTGCCCTGTGGAACGCCCTCCCACCAGATGTCGAAGAGAATAACAACTACCAGACTTTTAGAACACATCTGAAGGCAAACGTCCCTATTAAGGGAAGTTTTTAATGTTTGATGAATTACTGTATTTTAATATTTTGTTGAAAGCCGCCCAGAGTGGCTGGGGAAGCCCAACCAGATGGGTGGGGTATAAATAAATTATTATTATTATAATTATATTGAAACCTTTCAAACTGAAGGGTGAAAAGGCATCAGATTTCAAAGCTTTCATGAGGACTAGAAGCATTTCAAACCGGAAATCCTCCACATCCTACAATACTGCAAGCTAGAGAGATCAACTCTTGCCATGGATGCCCCCAGTTCTCATCTAACTCTGTTCCTTTCTCTCCTCTAGTTATGTACTGCACAGACCCTGGGGAGGTGGAGCACTCAGCCCGTTTGATTTCTGACCCCGTGCTCTTGGTCGGGACCACAATCCAGTACACCTGCAATCCGGGCTTCGTTCTTGAAGGAAGTTCTCTCCTGACCTGTTACAGCCGCGAGACGGGGACACCCATCTGGACCTCAAGGCTGCCCCACTGTGTTTGTAGGTTGGGCTCTTTACCCCTCTGAATGCAAAACTCACACACTTCCTGGAAACGGGAAGCCACGGTTGAGTTGTGAGGACTGCAACCCCTGTGGGTTGGCATTTGAATATAAATACAATATATGAAGCTGCCTTCAACAGGTCCAGGTCCTTGATAGATTTGGGCTCAAAAAGATCTCTTTTAACCAGCAGGAGCTCCCTTCAAGGCCTCGGATGGAGAGGGCTCTTCCATATCATCTAGAATCGTAGAATTGAAGAGTTTGAGGTGACTGGGGGTCACCTAGTCCAACCCCCAGCAATGCAGGAATCTCAGCTAAAGCTTCCCTGACAGATGGCCATATGACCTCTGCGTAAAAAATTCCATTTTTGTCATTTGAATCCATTGATTTTAGGCCCTACCCTCAAGCTTGCTCCGTCTTCTGTGTGACAGCCCTTCATATATTTGAAGATAGTGGTCTGCAAATATGGTGCCAGAAATCTTTTTTCCCTGGATATGCCAGGAAATGAGCCAAATTATAGCATCAAATCAATATTTGTTGCCAGCAAGTGGTTGGATGAGCCCTCCAAAAGACAGGTGGAGAAGCACTTGGCTCACACCTGCAAACAGCTGCCAAAAGGTGCTCCAAGCCCACAGGTTAATTTGTGGCCTTTGCTGTGAGAAAACCCTCGTTCTTCACAGGGAAGGTTGCAAGGCAATGCTTCTAACACATTTGTGGGGCAGGAGAGGCAGAGCAGCACTGCTTATGTGGAGCCAGTCTTGCTTGACCCGCTGGGGAAAAACACTCTCTGTCTCATGCAGTGTGGCATGAGGACCTGGGAGACCAGAGTTCAAATCCCGGATTTGGCCGTGAGCCTTGGGCCAGCCATTGCCCCTCCCAGCCTAACCTGCCTCACAGGTGGGAGCTAAGTGCAAGAAATAAATCCATGCACCCTGAACCAAAGAAGCTTCATGCAGACCAGATTTGGAGGGGGAAAGAATGTTCAAAGACTTCCTCCTCTGTGTGTTTCCTCCTAGCTGAAGAATCCCTCGCCTGTGAGAACCCAGGCCTACCAGAAAACGGATACCAGATCCTCTACAAGCGCCTTTACCTGCCCGGGGAGTCCTTGACATTCATGTGCTATGAGGGTTTTGAGCTCATCGGAGAGGTCACCATCAAGTGTATTCTGGGGCAGCCCTCCCGCTGGAGTGGGCCACTCCCTGTCTGCAAAGGTACTGTCCCCTGGAAAGAGAGAGGGGCCAGGATGCAGCCGCTTGCTTGCTTGCTTGCTTGCTTGCTTGCTTGCTTGCTTGCTTGCTTGCCTGCCTGCCTCCTTTCCCTCATCTTCTCTGGGGCAGCCTCTGGATCCAGCAGCCCCAAGCTAACCTACCTGCCTTTCTCTTTCAGTGAATCAAGACAGCTTTGAGCATGCCTTAGAAGGTGAGCAGAATATTTTCATGGGCTCCCCGAGTTCCAGAGTCAACAGGACCCAGATTAGTTTTCCTTTGGAGTTTCTGTCATGTTTGCTTTATTGGCAAATCCATTAGGAAACAAAAAGTTTATTAAGATGCAAAAAAAAAAAGTAAGATCTTTTAAGAAAAAGATATTCCAAAGAAAAAATTACAGGAAATCAGCAAATTCCCCAACAGAGCAAGAGAGCAAAGATTAAATGCAGTCCTCTGCTCCTTCTCTAAGCCCATTCCCCAAAGATTCCCACTTCCCTATAGATGGCTCTCGATGGCTACCAGCCGCAGTGACTGTGCTCTGCCTCAACAGGTGGGGAGAGCGCTCTTGTGCTTGGAGCCTTCTGGCGGGCCACTGTAAGAACAGGGTACTGGACTAGATGGGCCACTGGCCTGATCCAGCAGGCTCTTCACGTGTTCTAGAGCAGTGTTTCCCAACCTTGTGCCTCCAGCTGTTTTTGAACTACAATTCCCATCATCCCTGACCACTGGTCTTGCTAGCTAGGGATGATGGGAGTTGTAGGCCAAAAACATCTGGAGGCCCAAGGTTGGGAAACACTGTTCTAGAGACAGAATCTTCCACAAGCTCCTTTGCTGTCCTCCAGTCATTGGCCTCCTGGCCAGACACCTGTTCTTATAGCATCTCCTTGTCCATCAAATGCTCCCCGCAGAGGCCCCAGGAGCAAGGAATTGGGGAGCTTTCAATTTGCCTCTCCTCTGAGATATCCATGCCTTATATCCTGCCGTGGATAGCAGTTGTGGATTCCAGACCCAGGGCAATTGCTAGGTTTCCCAAGTAACTATTTAATTCCCAATGAACAAACACAGAAAATATGCATTCCATGTAATATGCGTACAAGATCCCAGTCCTTCACAGCCTGCCTACATTGGGATGGGTGACAGCTGACATTCTCCCAGCCACGGCCCAGTAAGCAGGAGTCAGGGAGATGGCAAGCAACCCGTGTGGGCAGGCAAAAAAGATCTTTGCTCTTGGAAATTACCACCAGGGTTTTCTCCGTCTTCCTGCCTGACAGAACTGTATCCTTGAGCTCGTGGATTCAGGAACTGGCTTGGAGTGCAGACCTACTTTGCTCTGGCTAAATGGAGGGCAAGAGAGCTGGGCTCTTCTCTGCAGGGGAAAGCTCTGTTGCTTTAACAGACAGTCAGTGTTTCCTCAGCGTGAGCTAATTGTGGGAAAGATTGTCTTCTGATATCTGAAGATCTGTCTTGAGTGTTAGCCATCCATCTTCCTAAGCCATGAAAGACCAGGGTGGGTGGAGCTGCAGAAACTCTCACACTCGCTCAGGTGCCTATTTGGCAGCTGCCCTTTGCCCAGTCCTAGAAGGGCAGAGTTGGGAGGCAGCCTTTCCCCTCAACTTGCTTGCATTCCCCCCTGGGATGAGGCTGCTCCCAGAGGGCTTGTGTGGGAGGACCAAAGGACACTTTGCACTGAACATGGACACCCATTTGTTTCCTGTGCCTGTTCAAAGCCTCTTAAGCACCTAGCAGTGCCCTTGGAGGGAAATCCATTTCAAGACTAATCTCCAGTCTGCAGCTTCCATTAGGTGCTTTGGGGTGTCAGTCTTGGGTGCCCTGTAAGAGAGAATCCCATGGGGTGCTTACCTGTCCAGGATCTCACCCCGGCACTTCTCTCTTCAGTAGCTGAAGCTGCCGCAGAAACGTCCTTGGAAGGGGGGAACATGGCGCTGGCCATCTTCATCCCAGTGCTTGTGGTCTCTTTGCTGCTGGGGGGAGCATACGTCTACATCACCAGGTAGGAAGGCAGGGTGGTGGCAGGTGCCCTCTCTGGTTCAGGAGGTGTTTGGGGCGTTTGGAGGGAGGGCTCAGCTTCTGAGCCAGCTTGGCTGCTTCTGCCAGCCCACCTGTAGCTCTTGGCTTCTCAGGGACCTTTCCTCAGCACCCTTGCTCTGTTTTTGTGGCACTGTGCTCTGGGAGGTACATGTCAATCTGTGGCAAACTAATGGAGTGGGAGGAGGGGCCCTGGGGCAGCTGGCGTTCAGCCCCCTTCCAATGATCCCAAAGTCCTGGGCCATCAATGCATCATCTCCCTCAAAAGCACCCACCATGAGTGCTGCTGGAAGGGCTTGGAAAGTGTTGCTCAGTGGATCCCTTTGGACTCTGCTCTCTTGACTCTTCTCTCTGGTGTCTCTCTCTCTCCCCAACTCACAGGTGCCGCTACTACTCCAGCCTGCGCCTGCCCCTCATGTACTCTCACCCATATAGCCAGATCACAGTGGAGACAGAGTTTGACAACCCAATTTATGAGACAGGGGTGAGTTGACGGATTCCTGGATTGAAAGCAGCATCTTGATTTGGCTCCACGTGGAACACACAAGTCCCTGTGGAGGCAATTGTGAGGCAGACAGAGGCAGTAAAATGTCTCAGGACAGTCCTGAATGTTGCCCTCATTCAACTGCCTCGAAGAACCACAATGATGCTCCCTTGTCTTGCCCCATGTGCCATCACAGTAGTTTCTGGCACTCCATAGAGGCCACATGGTAAGCAGAGTCACTGGATGAAATGAGCTGCCCTTTCCAAGGCTACAGCTTGGGTTTATTTGCTCAAGAGACTTGCGGTTGGTAGTCTGAGAACAAGGCATGACATCCAGCCTCACTGCATGCTTCCAGTCTGTGGTCCTACTAGTGGCAGCAGCAGCAGTCCACAACCATCTTCCTGAAGGCTCTTTCGGCCTTCAGTGAGGAGTCCCCATCCCTCATCCTGATTGCCAGCATTCTGTCAAAGATGGCAGGCAGTTTTCTCTCAGTGCTTAGCATGTCTGTGAATGTACTGTGACATCAGAGCAGGCCAACCAATGAAGGAGCTGCCATACCCTAAAGGGGTTGCCTTTTATGGAGAGTGAAGCTGTGTGACTCCTTCCTCCTGCCCCAAACTTTTAAAAGTTAACATGAATTTAAAACCTCAAGAATGTAAAATCTCAACAACAACAAAACATTGGTTTTTAAAAAACAAAACAAAAAACCCTGAGAAGTATTCAGAGTGCAGAGGCCCCCTGAAATAAAATAGTTCTGACCAGGTGTCTGAAGCTTTAAGCAATTTCCCCCTGCTGAAAAGACATAGCTGGCACCCTTTTTGGAGCAAAGGCAGCCGTTGACCAGAGTCTGTTTTCTTTCCCCAGGAAACACGAGAATATGAAGTATCCATATAAAGCTGACCTCATGGAACTCTCCAGACACAGCCTTGATTTCTTCTCCCAGAACCTCCTCAAGTGATAAATGTCCAGTGGAGTTTGGCTGAGAGCTTGACCATATTGCTCCTTCTCCTTTTGCCACCTTCCTATCCATCTTGAAGTCTTCTCCAGTTATGTTCCCGGTAGTGTCACGGTTGGGTGCTGCACTCAAGATTTGCAGGCTCTGGAGCTAATCCCTGCTCACCAAGGCAACCTCCTGTATGGCTGCATAAAAAAATAACACTGTGGTGCATTCGTTGTGTATTGTGAGTTGGGGTTTTCCTTACTGTCGCTTAAAAAGGAAGCTGCTTCTGGTCCCTGAGTGAGCTGGGCAATGCCAGGTCCAGTGGGCAGAGGGATCTCTTCTCATGGCAGCCACTGTGCTCCTCCCCCCGCCCCCCAAACTTGGTGCTGTGTTTTCCTCTGTTTGAGCTGCTGGAAGAGAAAGTGGGGCCAACTTGTAGAGGAGCTTGGAAAGCCACTGGTGACTACCTGAAGAGCAACAGTGACAAAATGACGAAAATCATGTGTTCAAATCTCGTCCCATTTTTGTCTTGAATCATGGATATAAACCAGTGTAAAATGGCAAGCAAGGGGATGGTTTGGCTAGGGAAGGCAGAGAAAAATGTCTCTGGAAGCTGGACAGCAGATTGGTGAATTACTCCCAGCTGGTCTTACCTGCCTTCAAAGAATTCTGTGGCTGCTGCTTAAGTCTGCTGTCTGCCAACTTTTACTGTACCTCAGGGCAAAAATGGCAGTTCCAGGCTCTTTGGTTCATGTTGTAGTGTTTCTGCTACACACATTGGAGCCAACAACATAAGAAAACGGTGGATCTTTGGCTCCCTGAAAGGCATGTGAAGGAATGGTGTGTGGGTGTGTATTGGATTAGTGGCTTCTGAACATGGAGGAGGGAAATGTTGCATCCAGTCTTTTTTGTCTGGAATATGACAGGAAGCAGGCAGGTGACCATACTGGCAACTGTTTGGTCCCCCATCTTCAGTTCCCAAAGCAGGGTATAGCAAAAGCCCCATCATTCACACAAGGTTCCTGTTCAATACATCATGTTTGTGCGTGAGAAACATTGGAATTCTGAATCATCAGGATTTTGCACTGTTGGGCCTTTTTTTTGAAAAAGCCACCTGGAACAACTGCTTTAGATGAGCTAGATCAGGAGAAAGGAGTGGTCTGCAAAACACCATTTGCCTTGGGGGCATGGGACAAATGCACCCGATTCCCCTTCCCACCAACTCCCTGCCTGCTTTCACACCGGAAGGCCCTGCAGTGTGGACTGTCTTTGCTCCTGAACGATTGTGCAAAGAAAGCAAACTCAAACCTGCAGCCTTTCCATAGGAACATGAAGATGGGAAGAGCACTATTTGGACTGCAGAGAAACTCTGCCCCTTTTGCCGCCCCTTCCTGCCTCCATCCAGCCTGTCCCCCTTTCAAACCATCCCTGTTATTAATGGGTAACTGGAGGGGCAGCTGATGCCCCTCTTGGCATTGGCATCTTTGTAAAAATGGTGAAATTGTAACCATGGCAATGTTTTTTAAACGTCTGTTTTAGTTTAGAAACCTGGTTTGTGCGTCTCTGCAGTTGTCAAGAGTAAGGCGTAGGGGCTATTTAGTAATTTACTTTTTCCTCCCCCCCCCCAAAAAAAAAAAATTGCAGGAAAAAAGAAGAATGTGTATTTGTAATTTGCAGTGGTAAGAGGGAGGGGGAAAGTGCCAAAAAAGAAAAATTGTACCCAGATTTCTGTTTCCGTTCTTACAGGTCTCTTTTATAAAATTGTTGGGATTAAATATTTTTAAGCTAAAACTTCCATGGGAGGTGGCAGAACTTAGTGTAAGTTACCTTAATAGAAATTGTACTGCTCTGTTTTTTAATGGTGAAGGCAACAAGTTGTTGGAGTTTGGGAGTGTAGCCTTTCTAGGCCTTTTTCAAGGGTAGGAAGAGCATTGTGCGGGGCAGGGGGAAGGAGGAAGGAGCCAATACAGACACCGAGGGGTTAATTCAGAGAAAGAGCTTTATTCTGCCATCGGGGTAGCAGAAGGCACCTGCGTGATAATTCACAGCATACCACACCTGAAACCATTTTTACAAGCAGTTTATATCCATCTTCCAGATTTCCCGCTCCCAATCTTATGAGTTTGCACACAATGTTGGCAGAAACAATCTCTATTCATGATGAAAAAAAATTGTTTCTCTCTCTGGCTCTCCTGGCGCTGTTCCCGGAAGAAAGTTGCAATTGGTAAGACAAGCTGGATGTGCTGCTGGCAAGGCCACTGAAGGCCTGGGAAACAAAAAGCATTGTTTTCTCAGCCTTTTTTGTTACAGCAAAGCTAATGCTAGCTAATGCTTTGTTAGCTACTGAATCCTCAGAGAAAGTTATTTGAAAGTCTTGAAGCCTGGTTGGGGGGGTGACTACACAGGTTTTTGGGTAACCTAACCTGTGCCCTTCAGGAGCACAGAGGATGCTGCTGCCACATGGCCTGGGTGGCAGCGCCATGGGCTCCCGGATGGATTTCTGACTGGCTGATGCCAACGGCAGCCAAGGTCTCCCCACACACACCTAAGGCATAG
>NW_028112803.1:0-2500 GCF_964234715.1 Podarcis melisellensis
ACCAAGCCAACGCTGGGCTGTGCCTGTGCAGCCAACTCATGCCTAATACTACAGGCGTGTCTGACAGTTGGGTGACATTGAAGCTGATGACCTCCCGGTGATTCCCAATTTGCATCACCATCGGCGGCGTCTGCTGCACCACCTGCCCCCCTAGCAGTTCCCTGCCATCCACCGTGACAACCTTCAGGGGCAGCGTGGCTGGCAGTAAAGCTATGTTGTGTCGTTGAATGAACTCCAGTCCTATAAAGTCTGCATTACTGCCAGAGTCAATTGTGATAGGCACTTCTAAGGTGAGTCCATTGGGCAGCTGGAGCGATGCGGTGAGCTGCACCACTGGTTTGGGCGGGAGGGGGTCTGTGGGCTGCAAAATCTCCGGGGACTTCTTCACTGACTTGTCTGGCTGGGCCCCAGTGCCTCCTATTCCAGCCAGACTTCGTCGTTTCCCTGCTGTGGTTCTCTCTGCTGAGTTGTTTCCAATACTGTCACTGAGGCTGCAGTTTGCTTGCGGAGCCTCTGGGGACACTCTTTCGCCAGATGCTCCTCACTCTCACATATATAGCACTTCCTGTTCCTTCTAGGCAGCTTCGGTTTTACTGCTCCCGGTGTTAAGGCTCTATTAGCTGAGAGAGCCCTAGCACCTCCAATCTCCATCTGCTCTTCGCCCCCTCCCTGTGGAGGCGTGGACTGTGCACGCGCTGTCTCTCTAGACAAGAGGGGGGGCACCCTCCCTGGTGTGCGTCCCCAACGTCCTTCTTCTTTGCTCCATGGCCGTTCTTCCTGCCTCACCCCAATCGACAGCGCTCTTTCCACCACTTGCTGAGTGGTTGTGGGTCTCTCTCCCCGTGCCATCTCATCTTTGATCTGTGGGCTCAATCCCTCCAAAAAAAGGTCTCTAACTGGCGGAGAATCCTTATCCCAATTCAGCGCGTTGACCAATGCAAAAAACCTGGAATGATACTGCCTGACGCTGGCTTTCCCTTGTCTTAGCCCAAATATGTCCTTTCTGGCAATATCAATGTCTATGTTTGATAAGAAACAGGAATCCATCGCCTTAATGAATGCATCTGCGCTTTGGAGCGCTGGATCCTTGTCCCTCCACAGATTTCGCAGCCATGCTTTCGCGTCCCCATGCAAATGGGACAGGATGAACCCCACTTTCTCTTGCTCATCTCTAAAGTCTCTCTCCAACAGCTGCAGCGCAAACAGCACGTCTGCTCGGAAATTGGGGTACTGCTGCAAATTCCCATCAAAATGAGATACAATGCTGGCTCCTCTTTTCCCCAACCCAATCCCCTCGGATCTGGGTCCCGGTAGCCCCTGCTTCGCAAGCCCCTCTAACCTGGCTTGAAGATCTCTGCAGGCAGCCGCCGCTTCTTCCTCTCTCTTCCTGGATGCGATTATTTCAGCGCTGAGTTGTGTCACCGCTTCTTGCAGGGAAGCTATTTTCTGTTCTGTAGTCATCTCGCCTGACTTTTGTGAGCTCGCAAGGCACCAGTCTTCTGCCCTCCCTGCCTCGCTCCCGTAGCGATGCTTGAGGCGAAGAAAACCGGTGAAAATTAGAGATGAGGCTTACTGTCAGAGACTGCCTCCAGGTCCCAGCTCACAGAAGACCAACGCTAGCCAGCGGAACTGTACAAAGTCTTTATTGAAGTTTAGTTCCCATTTTCAAACCCTAGCGTGCATCTCTACGTCTAGACCCTAGACCAGCGAAGCCTCATCTGAGTCTCCGCCCCCTGTACACCAGTTCAACACTCTAGCCTTACTCCACCTTCTGCGTTTCTCCTTCCGTCTCTGGGTCCTACTACCCCCCTGGGTGCCTTCCTTCCTGGACGCTTCGGATGCGGACCCCTCGGACTCCTCCCCCTCTCTTCGGCGGGCTTTGGGACCCGGCTCCCTCTCCGGGCTGCTTATGGCGCCACCCTCTTGTACATTTGAACTTGGCGCGCGCGCGCTGCCCCTGACCTTCCTTTTGACCGTTTCCTCGCTCTCTGATGCAGGCGTGGCTAACCCTGACTCCTGTCCTTCCGCTGACGGAGAGCTGCCTGCTCCCGATGCCTGGGGCTCCTCCCCCCTACTGCTCTCCGGTGGGGAAGCTGGTCCCGATTTCCAGCTGCTGCTCTCTGAGCCCTCTCTGGCCCCTCCCTCCTGGGGTGTTCCCCTTGGCAACCCCCTTGCTCTGATCACGGGAGCCCCTTTCTGTGAATCCTCTGATTCGCTGGAGAGACTTAGAGACCTCGGACGGCTATCATCGCTGACTTCTCCCTCGGATTCCTCTCCCTCGGTATCTAATTCCTCCCTTCCCTGTCCCTCTGCTCCTGAACCCCTGACACTAACCCTAACCCTAACCCTAACTCTAACCCTAACCCTAACCCTAACCCTAACCCTAACCCTAACCCTAACCCTAACCCTAACCCTAACCCTATTCTTGGATTGTTCTTCCGGTGTTCATTCACTCTAACCCTAACCCTAACCCTAACCCTAATCTTGGATTGTTCTTGCG
>NW_028112797.1:0-1000 GCF_964234715.1 Podarcis melisellensis
CTTCTCTTGTTTCTCAGCCTCATCCCTATTCCGATAAACTCGGTGTGCAATGGCCATAATTTGGCTCATCAGCATCCCTTCCCATCCTTCTGATTTCTGAATTTTCTTACGAATGTCAGAAGCACACTGGGCCACAAATGTAGCAGTAATCATTCTGCTGTTTTCAGGGGCTTCAGGGTCAAAAGGAGTCCATATATGATAGGCTTCCTGCAGCCTCTCTAAAAAGTCTCCCGGACTCTCATTTGGTTTCTGTTCTACTTCTGAGACTTTAGACATATTAGTGGGCTTCTGGCATGCCCTGCGGATACCTTGCACAAGCGTCTGGCGGTAGTTGGTAAGCCTGGCCAGGTGAATTGCATTCTTTGGATCCCAATTAGGATCTTCCAAGGGAAATTTATCCTGGAGATGACGGTCAATATTAAAAATATTTCCCACTCTGGCCTGCTCACGCAAATATATCTGTGCCTTTTCAATTATGTCTCTTCTTTCCTCAGTGGTGAACAGAGTATTCAGGAGTTGACGGCAATCTGTCCAAGTAGGACTATGAGTATTTACTATTGAAGTCACCAAGTCTATCATAGCCTGAGGTTTTTCTGCGAAAGATGGGGTGTGTGTTTTCCAATTCATCAGATCCGTAGTTGTGAATGGAATGTACTGGAGGGTCGAAGTTCGAGGTGGCCGTGGTCCGGGTTGCCCGTTAACCAGCACAGGCTCCTCAAGTGCATCAAATATTCTTCTAAGAGGGGCTACTACGTGACCTTTCTCTTCGCTTTGCTCTAGGGGCCTCAAATCATAGGGGATGGTATCTGTCCCAAGGCGTTCTTTTAGCAGCTTTATGCGCCTGGCTGTATTGCTTGCTGACCGATCAAGGTATCCCTGTAGCTTCTGTAATAGTTCTCTAGGATTTGGTGGTACAGGGGTTTGGGGTGGGCAATCGGTTGTTCCACTAAAGGAGACTGTAGATGGAGGTCTACTGGGACTCACAGGTGGAATAACCACT
>NW_028113160.1:0-18195 GCF_964234715.1 Podarcis melisellensis
GTCATTGTAGCTTATTTTTTAAAGCACGGCACTGAAGATGCTGAGATGAGGAACGAAAAACCTCCACAGACAATAGCTTTGGTCCTGGGCTTACCGTTATTTTTTATCAAGATTATACATGCAAGCCTCAACAATCCAGTGAAAATGCCCACAACCCCTTAAAAGACAAAATGGAGCAGACATCAGGCACTATAATTTAAGCCCATGACGCCTAGCTACGCCACACCCCCACGGGCTTACAGCAGTAATAAACATTGGGCTATAAGTGAAAACTTGACCCAACTATGATAACTTAGGGCTGGTCAATTTCGTGCCAGCCACCGCGGTTATACGAAAGGCCCAAAATAACGACAAACCGGCGTAAAATGTGACTAGAGATCCATAGTATTTTTAATATTAAAATTTTTAGTCTAGTTGTAAAACACTAAGACAATAGAGAAAACCAAAACAAATATTCTTAATATTATATTCTTGACCACACGAAAGCTTAGAAACAAACTAGGATTAGATACCCTACTATGCTAAGCCCTAAACATTGAAAGTTACAAATACAATACTTTCCGCCAGAGAACTACAAGTGAAAAACTTAAAACTCAAAGGACTTGACGGTGTCCCATATCGACCTAGAGGAGCCTGTCCTATAATCGATACCCCCCGCTCCACCCAACCTCAACTAGCAAAATATCAGCCTATATACCGCCGTCGACAGTTTACCCTATGAAGGCCCAATAGTAAACACAATAACCCTATAACGCTAATACGTCAGGTCAAGGTGTAGCAAATGCTGAGGAAAAGATTGGCTACATTTTTTATTATAAAAAACACGAATTGCACTATGAAATAATGCATGAAGGTGAATTTAGTAGTAAAACAGATAAGAGTGTCTGTTTTAACAACGCTCTGGGACGCGTACACACCGCCCGTCACCCTCCTCAACAAAAATATAAACAACTTTTATAAACAAAACTACCCAAACTCAGAGGAGGTAAGTCGTAACATGGTAAGCGTACCGGAAGGTGTGCTTGGAATAACAAAAAGTAGCTTACTTAAAGCACCCAGCTTACAACTGGGAGATGCCGCATTTTAAAACGACCTTTTTGAGCCCACAACTTCAGCCAAACAAACCTACAAAACCCCAAACAACGCCCACAAACCAAAACATTTTTTCTGGCCAGTAAATGAGATTAAACCCCTCCTTGGCCTTACAAGTACCGCAAGGGAATAATGAAAGAATAATGAAAAACTTTAAGCATGAAACAGCAAAGACCAACCCCTATACCTCCTGCATCATGGTTTAGCAATACCCCTTCAGACAAAGCGAACCTTTAGCCTGCCCCCCCGAAACCAAACGAGCTATTTTTGGGCAGCTATAAATTAGAGCACACCCGTCCCTGTAGCAAAAGGGTGGGAAGACCTAAAAATAGAGGCAAAAAGCCAACCGAGCTTGGTGATAGCTGGCTGCTCAATAAAAGAATTTAAGTTCAACTTTAGGCATATACCAACCAACACCTCCAAATGCATTTTTTCCCCCTAAAGAAAATCAATGGGGGTACAGCCCCATTGAACCGGAATACAGCCCGAACTGAGAGAAACCTATTTACTTATTTTAAGTAGGCCCCAAAGCAGCCACCATACAATCGCGTTATAGCATTTTAACCAAAATAATCCCAACAATCTAAACTAATCTCCTGACATACCTCTGAGCCATTCTATAATACTATAGAAATACCAATGCTAAAATTAGTAATAAGAAACACTAATTTCTCTTTGCATTCCCTTAAATCAGAATAGAAAACCTACTGATAATTAACAATACCACATGACCACATATTTACCCGAGACAAAAGTCATCTTAACTTGTTAACCCAACACAGGCATGCATAAAAGAAAGGCAAAAAGCCGTAAAAGGAACTCGGCAAAAACTTGTCCCAACTGTTTACCAAAAACATAGCCTTTAGCCCCCCAAGTATTAAAGGTCCCGCCTGCCCAGTGACTCTTTAAACGGCCGCGGTATCCTAACCGTGCAAAGGTAGCATAATCACTTGTCCCCTAAATAGGGACTAGAATGAACGGCTAAATGAGGACAAAACTGTCTCTTACGGACTGGCCAATGAAATTGATCCTCCAGTACAAAAGCTGGAATAAACCCATAAGACGAGAAGACCCTGTGGAGCTTCAAAACCAAAACCACTAAACATGCTTCTTAGGTTTTTAGTTGGGGCGACTTTGGAGCAAAAAAAATCCTCCAAAACATGAACTTAATTATTAAGATTAACACACCAAAAATAATTTTACTAGACCCAGCAATGCTTATATTGTCTGACCAATGAACCAAGTTACCCCAGGGATAACAGCGCCATCCTCTTCTAGAGTCCCTATCGACAAGAGGGTTTACGACCTCGATGTTGGATCAGGACACCCCTATAGTGCAGCCGCTATAAAAGGTTCGTTTGTTCAACGATTAAAGTCCTACGTGATCTGAGTTCAGACCGGAGAAATCCAGGTCGGTTTCTATCTATGCAGCACTATTTTTAGTACGAAAGGACCAAAATAGTAGGACCCATGCTAAACAAAAGTCCTAATAAAAACTGCTGACTTCTACTAAAGTAGTTAATATGCCCACCTTCTTTATCAAAATAAGATTTATTAAGGTGGCAGAGTCAAGTAATGCAAAAGACCTAAAATCTTTCTACAGGGAAGCAAATTCCCTTCTTAATAATGCAGAAATTTATGATATACATTATTAGCCCAATCTCATATATTGTTCCTATTCTTATCGCTGTAGCATTCTTAACACTACTTGAACGAAAGGTTTTAGGTTACATGCAACTCCGAAAAGGCCCAAACATAGTTGGACCTTTTGGAATCCTACAACCAATTGCCGATGGTATTAAACTATTTATTAAAGAACCTATTCGCCCAACACATGCATCCCCAACACTCTTTATTTTAGCCCCAACCATAGCCCTATTACTAGCTCTAATAATATGAACCCCTGTACCCATACCCTATCCCTTAGCAGATATAAACTTAGGTCTCCTATTTCTCCTCGCCCTCTCAAGCATAATAGTCTATACAATTCTTTGATCCGGATGAGCATCCAACTCAAAATATGCTCTAATAGGAGCTCTCCGAGCCATCGCACAAACAATTTCCTACGAAGTCACCTTAGGCATTATTTTACTTTCCATCATTATACTGGCCGGTGCCTTTACAATGTCTACCCTCATTATTACACAAGAACACATATGATTAATTTTACCCACCTGACCTCTAGCCATAATATGATATGTGTCAACCCTAGCAGAAACAAACCGAGCACCATTTGACCTAACAGAAGGAGAATCTGAACTTGTTTCAGGGTTCAATGTAGAATATGCAGCAGGACCTTTCGCACTTTTTTTTCTAGCTGAATATATAAATATTTTAATAATAAACACACTATCATGCATTCTATTCTTCAGCCCAACAACTACTTTACAAACAGAACTTTTTACAATCAACCTAATAACAAAAACTACCCTACTAACTATTGGATTTCTGTGAGCCCGAGCCTCTTACCCACGATTTCGCTATGATCAACTAATACATCTACTATGAAAACAATTCCTCCCAATTACCTTAGCACTATACTTATGATATGTCTCACTCCCAATTTCGTTAGCCGGCCTTCCACCTCTAAACTAACACATTAGGACGTGTGCCCGAGATTTAGGGGTTACTTTGATAGAGTAAACCACAGGGACTTATTAACCCCTCACCTCCTATAGAAGAATGGGATTTGAACCCACACCTAAGACTCCAAAACTCTTTGTACTACCGATATACTATCCCCTAGTAAAGTCAGCTAATAAAGCTCTTGGGCCCATACCCCAAAAATGTTGGTCAAACCCTTCCTTTACTAATGAACCCCTACATTATATCCATCCTAATCTGTAATTTAGCCCTTGGAACAATTATTACAGCCGCTAGCTATCATTGATTCCTAGCCTGAATTGGCCTAGAACTAAACACCTTCGCCATCATCCCCATTCTAGCCAAACATCATCACCCACGAGCTACTGAAGCCGCAACTAAATATTTTATTATTCAGGCAACTGCTTCATCTATTATTCTATTTTCAAGTATTATTAATGCATGACACACTGGAACCTGAGATATCACTCAACTTACAACACAACCAACCCCTATTATACTATTAATTGCCCTAGCCATAAAACTAGGTCTAGCTCCTATACACTTTTGACTACCAGAAGTCATACAAGGCACTGATACAGTTACAGCCCTAATCATTGCAACATGACAAAAATTACCACCAATATCTTTACTTTACCTTATCTCCAACCAATTCCCAATAATACTTTTATCATTACTAGCCATCTCCTCCACTCTAATTGGAGGCTGATCCGGACTTAACCAAACCCAATTACGAAAAATTATAGCATTCTCATCAATCGGACATTTAGGATGAATAATCTCCATTTCACTTATTTCCCAAAAACTTCTTCTTTTAACCTTAACAATTTATTTATTAATAACAACTTCAATATTTATTATTATTATTACCTCAATAACCAAAACCACCAAAGATTTAGGAACAATATGAACAATTTCCCCAACACTTTCTACAACTATACTAATTACTCTTATAGCATTAGGAGGACTACCTCCACTAACCGGCTTCATTCCAAAATGATTAATTTTAAAAGAATTAACCACCAACCTCCTATTACCATTAGCAACTGCTCTCGCCCTATCCTCCTTATTAAGCCTAATATTTTACATACGCCTAAGTTATGTCTCAACCCTAACCATTTCTCCAAATACATCCAATAGTCCTATAAAATGACGATTTAAACCCACCAAACCAATTAGCCCAACCCCTATAATTATTAGTACACTTCTATTAATCCCAATTACACCTCTAATTTATACTTAGAAGCTTAGGTTAAATTCAAAACCAGAAGCCTTCAAAGCCTCTAATAGGGTCCATAAACCCCCTAGCTTCTGACTAAGACCTGTATAATTCTAATATACATCTTCTGAATGCAAACCAAACACTTTAATTAAGCTAAGGCCTAAACTAGATGGACAGGCCTCGATCCTGCAAAACTTTAGTTAACAGCTAAAAACCCTACCCAGCGGGCTTCCATCCTCCATCTTCTACCTATTTCTCTTCCCCCGTTTGGAAAAAAAACGGGGGAAGCCCCGGCACTTACTTAAAGGGTGCTTCTCCAAATTTGCATTTTGGTGTGGAAAACACCTCGGGACTGCTGGTAAAAAGAGGACTTAAACCTCCATAAAGGGGTTTACAGCCCCCCACCTAATTACTCGGCCATTCTACCTGTGTCATTGATTCGTTGATTATTTTCAACCAACCATAAAGATATTGGCACCTTATATCTCCTATTTGGTGCCTGAGCTGGTATAGTCGGCACAGCCCTCAGTCTTCTAATTCGAACAGAACTAAGTCAGCCCGGAACCCTTCTTGGTGACGACCAGGTTTATAACGTTATTGTTACAGCACATGCTTTTGTTATAATCTTCTTTTTAGTTATACCTGTAATAATTGGAGGCTTTGGAAACTGATTAATTCCCCTAATAATTGGTGCTCCTGATATAGCATTTCCACGAATAAACAACATAAGCTTCTGACTATTGCCCCCATCTTTACTCCTACTTCTTTCGTCTTCAGGCATTGAAGCAGGTGCTGGTACTGGCTGAACTGTTTACCCACCATTAGCTGGAAATATAGCCCATGCAGGAGCATCAGTAGATCTAACCATCTTTTCGCTTCATTTAGCCGGAGTTTCCTCTATCCTAGGTGCAATTAACTTTATTACCACTTGCATTAATATAAAACCCCCTAATATAACACAATATCAGACTCCTTTATTTGTATGATCTGTCCTGATTACAGCTGTGCTTCTCCTCCTTTCTCTTCCTGTATTAGCTGCTGGCATTACTATATTATTAACAGATCGAAACTTAAATACATCCTTTTTTGACCCAGCTGGTGGAGGAGATCCAATTCTTTACCAACACTTATTTTGATTCTTTGGCCACCCAGAAGTATATATCCTTATTCTTCCAGGTTTTGGCATAATCTCCCACATTGTTACATATTATGCAGGTAAAAAAGAACCCTTTGGTTATATAGGAATAGTGTGAGCTATAATATCAATTGGTTTTTTAGGCTTTATTGTGTGAGCTCATCACATATTTACAGTAGGAATAGACGTTGATACCCGAGCCTACTTTACCTCAGCTACAATAATTATTGCTATTCCTACTGGGGTAAAAGTCTTTAGCTGACTTGCAACTCTTCATGGCGGAACAATTAAATGAGATGCCGCTATATTATGAGCATTGGGCTTTATTTTTTTATTTACAGTAGGGGGTCTTACAGGCATTATTTTAGCTAACTCCTCATTAGATATTGTCCTCCATGATACCTATTATGTGGTTGCTCATTTCCACTATGTCCTGTCAATAGGTGCTGTATTTGCAATT
The DNA here is from genome assembly GCF_964234715.1 of Podarcis melisellensis. Classification (NCBI taxonomy): domain Eukaryota; kingdom Metazoa; phylum Chordata; class Lepidosauria; order Squamata; family Lacertidae; genus Podarcis; species Podarcis melisellensis. Next base: position 6,514 of record NW_028113160.1, read on the forward strand.
ATAGGTGGGTTCGTCCACTGATTCCCCCTCTTTACAGGTTATACTTTACACTCTTCATGAACAAAAATCCAATTTGGCGTAATATTTACTGGAGTCAACATAACATTTTTTCCACAACATTTTCTTGGATTAGCAGGTATACCCCGACGTTACTCTGATTACCCGGACGCATATACTCTTTGAAATACTATTTCATCAATTGGCTCTCTAATTTCCCTTACAGCTGTAGTCATAATAATGTTTATTATTTGAGAAGCCCTAGCAGCTAAACGCGAAGTCTTTACTCTTGAATTAACATGTACAAACTTAGAGTGACTTCACGGCTGTCCTCCTCCATACCACACATACGAAGAATCAACCTATGTACAGACCTCAAGGGAGGGGGGACTTGAACCACCTCTAACTAGTTTCAAGCCAGTCACACATCCTCTTATGTTTCTCCCCTTATAGGGTTCTAGTAAAACAATTACATAGCTCTGTCAGTGCTAAATTACAGACCACACAACCTGTGAACCTTGGTGGCACACCCAGCACAACTAGGCTTCCAAAATGCAGCCTCCCCCATCATAGAAGAGCTCCTTCATTTTCACGACCATGCATTAATAATTGTTTTTTTAATTAGTGCCCTTGTATTATATATTATTAGCCTAATATTATCAACAAAACTAACACATACTAATACAATAGACGCCCAAGAAGTTGAAATAATTTGAACCATCCTTCCTGCAATTATTCTTATTTTAATTGCACTTCCATCCCTCCAAATTCTTTACTTAATAGACGAGATTAATAACCCACATCTTACTATCAAAGCTATTGGTCACCAATGATACTGAAGCTACGAATATACAGACTACGAAAACCTGCTATTCGACTCCTATATAATCCCAACATATGATTTAAATCCAGGAAATTTTCGCCTACTAGAAGTAGATCACCGAGTTGTAATTCCAATAGAATCTCCCATTCGAATCTTAATCTCAGCAGAAGATGTTCTACATTCATGAGCTATCCCGGCACTTGGCATTAAAACTGATGCAGTCCCAGGTCGATTAAACCAAACCACCTTAATTACATCCCACCCCGGTCTATTTTATGGTCAATGCTCAGAAATTTGTGGGTCAAATCATAGCTTTATACCCATTGTTGTAGAGTCAACACCCCTAAAACACTTTGAAGCATGATCTAAAATAATAATTTCTTCATCACTAAGAAGCTAACTTACAGCACTAGCCTTTTAAGCTAGAGAGGGAAATAATTTCCCTTAGTGATATGCCTCAACTTAACCCCTCCCCCTGATTCATAATATTAATACTAGTATGAGTAGCCCTTATTATGTTTTTTACAAAAATTATTAGTACTAATTTTTACTCCTCAGCCCCACAACATAAAAAACAATCCAATAACTTTTACTGAACCTGACCATGGCCCTAAACTTTTTTGATCAATTTGCTATTCCTAATATATTAGGAATTCCATTAATTATTCCAGCTTTATTCTTTCCACTAACTATCTGATTTTCAACCAACCGCCTCATCCAAAATCGCTACTCAATCATTCAATCCTCACTCATCATCAATGCCACGAAACAAATAATACTACCTATTAGTATTACAGGACACAAATGAGCAAGTACTTTTATAGCGCTCCTACTGATACTTACGCTATTTAATACCCTAGGCTTGTTACCTTATACTTTTACCCCAACCACCCAGCTTTCAATAAATATGGCCCTTGCCATTCCAACCTGATTAATAACAGTCTTAATTGGCCTACGAAATCAACCAACCGCTTCACTAGGCCACCTTCTCCCAGAAGGTACACCAACACCACTAATTCCCATATTAGTAATAATCGAAACAGCTAGCTTGCTCATTCGTCCAATTGCACTAGGAGTACGCCTAACAGCCAACCTAACAGCAGGACATTTACTAATTCAACTAACCTCAACCGCAGTGCTAGCCCTAATAAATACTATAATTTTAACTGCTTCAATAACTCTTATTACACTAGTCCTATTAACCTGCTTAGAGATAGCTGTCGCCTTAATTCAAGCATATGTTTTCGTTCTACTTCTAACCCTCTACCTACAAGAAAACATCTAATGACTCACCAAGCACACCCATTTCACATAGTTGACCCTAGCCCATGACCTCTAACAGGGGCTATTGCAGCCCTTTTATTAACATCAGGCCTTGCAGCATGATTTCACTTCAATAATACAAACCTAATATACCTTGGCTTTATTATTATACTCTTAACAATACAACAATGATGACGAGATATTGTTCGCGAAGGCACATATCAAGGACACCATACTATGCCAGTTCAAAAAGGCCTACGATATGGCATAATTTTATTTATTACCTCAGAAGTATTATTCTTTGCCGGATTTTTTTGAGCTTTTTATCACTCAAGTCTCGCCCCTACCCCTGAACTTGGAGGCCAATGGCCTCCAACAGGAATCAGTCCTTTAAACGCCTTTGAAGTCCCACTACTAAACACAGCTGTCTTATTAGCTTCCGGAGTAACAGTAACATGAGCCCACCATGCCTTAATAGAAGGAAAACGAACTGATGCTATTCAAGCACTATCTTTAACAATCTTACTTGGCATATATTTTACAGTTCTACAAGCCAGCGAATATCACGAAACATCATTTACTATCTCAGACAGTGTTTACGGCGCAACCTTCTTTGTAGCTACCGGTTTTCATGGCCTCCATGTAATTATTGGATCTACATTTCTTATTATTTGCCTTATTCGACAATCTCTCTTTCATTTTACAACAAATCACCACTTCGGATTTGAAGCAGCCGCCTGATATTGACATTTTGTAGATGTTGTATGACTATTCCTATATGTATCTATCTACTGATGAGGCTCTTACTTTTTTAATATAATTAATATAGATGACTTCCAATCATCCAACCCCAGTTTAACCTGGGAAAAAGTAGTGAACCTTATATTAATACTGATTTTTACTACACTAATTTCCCTTATCTTAATACTAGTAAGCTTTTGACTACCTCAAATATTACCAGACATAGAAAAACTTTCCCCCTATGAATGTGGATTTGATCCACTAGGGTCAGCACGCCTTCCATTCTCCATCCGTTTTTTCCTAGTAGCTATCTTATTCCTTCTTTTTGATCTAGAAATTGCTCTTCTACTTCCAACCCCATGAGCAATCAACTTAACACAACCCACAACAACCATAATATGAACCTCTGCAATTATTATTCTTCTAACTACTGGTTTAATTTATGAATGAACTCAAGGCGGTCTGGACTGAGCTGAGTATGGGGGTTAGTCTAATCAAGACAATTAATTTCGACTTAATAAATTCTAAAACTGTTAGAACCCCTAACATGTCAATGATCCTATTTCTATTAAACATCACATTCTTACTTAGTCTCCTAGGCTTATCTATTCACCGAACCCACTTTATATCCATTTTAATTTGTCTCGAGGGAATAATGCTAACTCTTTTTTTAATAATAGCTACATTTACAACCTCTATAAACACCCCAACCACTGCCATACTACCTATTTTACTTTTAGCACTATCCGCCTGTGAAGCCAGCACAGGCCTTGCTCTTCTAGTTGCCACTTCTCGAACACATGGAACTGACCACATAAAGTCCCTAAACTTACTAAAATGCTAAAAATTATTATCCCAACTGCCTTCTTAATTCCCTCAGCTTTCCTATTTAGCTCAAACACATTATTCCCAGCCATAATTGGATATTCTATACTTTTAGCACTTTTAAGTCTTATATTATTTAATCATCCTATGCTCCTAAAAATTTCCAACATAACCACATATTTTAATATTGATACTACCTCAGCCCCCCTAATTATTCTCTCTTGTTGACTACTCCCTCTCATAATTTTAGCTAGCCAAAACCACTTAAAAACTGAACCTATAAACCGCAAACGGACTTTTCTAATAATTTTAACAACATTACAAACAACCCTAATCATAACTTTTGCTGCCTCAGAATTTATTTTATTTTATATTTTATTTGAAACAACCTTAATTCCTACCCTAATTATTATTACGCGCTGAGGAAACCAAGCTGAGCGCTTAAGTGCTGGCCTTTATTTTTTATTTTATACTCTAGCAAGCTCTTTACCACTCTTAATTACACTCATATATTTTAACAATAAATATTTTCATACCTCAATAGAACTCCTCTTTATAACTCAACCAGAACTACTTCCCACAGATTCTAACCCCATGCTCTGACTTGCCTGCCTCTTAGCCTTCCTAGTTAAATTACCCCTATATGGTCTTCACCTCTGACTTCCTAAAGCACACGTAGAAGCCCCAATCGCCGGCTCAATAGTCCTTGCTGCCATTTTATTAAAATTGGGAGGTTACGGCCTAATCCGTATTTCATCCATATTAAACCCACATCCACCTAACCTAATATTTCCAATTATGATTCTTGCCCTCTGAGGCATTCTGATAACTAGCTCAATCTGCTTACGACAAACAGACCTAAAAGCTCTTATTGCTTACTCATCTGTAAGTCATATAGGTCTTGTAACCGCTGCTATTATTGTACAAACACCATGGGGGTTAACTGGAGCCATAACTTTAATAATTGCACACGGCCTAACATCATCAGCACTCTTTGCCCTAGCAAATACCAATTATGAACGTACACACACTCGAACCCTTCTTCTTGTTCGAGGTCTACAATTAGCCTTCCCATTAATATCAACCTGATGACTCCTCATTAATTTAACTAACATAGCTATACCTCCAACAATCAACCTATTAGGCGAACTATTTATTATCTCCACCCTATTTAACTGATCTGCTCCAACAATTATTATTACCGGAATTGGAACCCTTATCACTGCCACCTATTCCCTTTATATGTTCTTAATAACTCAACGAGGAAGTATCTCAACACAATTTCGACTCCTTCCCCCAACCCATACTCGAGAACATTTAACTTTAACCCTACACTTACTACCCTTAGGACTTTTAATTATAAAACCCACCTTAATCTCAGGCCTATTTACTTGTAAATATAGTTTATTTAAAACACTAGACTGTGACTCTAGAGATAGAAGCCCCATCTTCTTATTCACCAAGAGGTGTATTAACAATTAGAGCTGCTAACTCAAATAACTAAGAATAAAATTCTTAGACCTCTTACTTCTATAGGAAAGCAGCAATCCATTGGTTTTAGGTACCAAAAATCTTGGTGCAACTCCAAGTAGAAGTAAAAATGCATGACCTTCTCCTACATTCAACCCTGCTTACAGTTCTATTCATCCTAACACATCCCATTCTCACAACTATAAACCCGATTCCCATAATAATAGGATGAGGCATACTTTACGCAAAAACTGCCGTACAACTAGCATTCAAAGTTAGCCTTATTCCATTAGCTATTTTTATGAACTACGGAATAGAGGCCTCCACAACCAATTTTACATGAACTAACATTGCTAATATAGACATTAATATTAACCTTGTTTTAGATATATATTCCCTTACATTTATTCCAATTAGTCTATTCGTCACATGATCAATCCTTGAATTTGCCAACTGATACATATCACAAGACCCCCACATAACCCGATTCTTTAAATATCTCCTAGTATTTTTACTAGCCATACTAACACTCGTTACAGCCAACAATATATTTCAACTATTCGTCGGCTGAGAAAGCGTAGGAATCATATCCTTTATACTAATCGGCTGATGGTTTGCCCGCCCAGACGCCAATACCGCAGCCCTTCAAGCCATTATTTTTAACCGCGTAGGAGACATTGGACTTATACTAGCCCTCGCCTGACTTGCAATACACTTAGCAACTTGAAACATTCAAGAAATAACAATTGAAACTAAAACTCCCCCCCTACTTCCTCTTTTCGGCCTTATTCTTGCCTCCGCAGGTAAGTCCGCACAATTCGGACTCCACCCCTGACTCCCAGCTGCCATAGAAGGTCCAACACCTGTTTCAGCCCTACTACACTCCAGCACAATAGTTGTAGCTGGCATTTTTCTTCTTATCCGACTACACCCAATTTTACAAAATAACAAAACAGCTTTAACCATTTGCCTTTGCCTAGGAGCACTTACTACCTTATTTACAGCTCTTTGTGCTCTAACACAAAACGACATTAAAAAAATTATTGCCTTCTCAACCTCTAGCCAACTAGGCCTTATAATAGTAACCATTGGCCTAAACCAACCACAGCTTGCCTTCCTTCACATTTCAACACATGCTTTTTTTAAAGCCATATTATTCCTATGCTCTGGCGCAATTATTCATAATCTCAACAACGAACAAGATATCCGAAAAATAGGTGGTATACAAAAAATATTACCAACTACAGCCACTTGCCTAACAATTGGTAATCTTGCTCTAACAGGAACTCCCTTCTTATCAGGTTTTTATTCAAAAGATACAATTATTGAAACCATAAACAACTCCCACCTAAACGCCTGGGCCCTTATACTTACACTCTTTGCAACAATACTGACCGCTACCTACACCATACGAATAACTTTTTACGTCCAAATAAATACCCCACGAACTACAATATCAATAATAAATGATACACCACCAACCCTTTCTAATCCCCTTATCCGTCTCGCCATCGGAAGTCTTGTAGCAGGCTTAATCCTTATAACCACTCTCCTTCCAACAAAACCTACTCCAACCACAATACCAACCTCCATAAAACTAACCGCTATTATTATTTCTATTCTTGGAGCACTTTTTGCCCTCCAAATTGCAAAAAAAACAACCTGACTTGCAACCACAAAACGATCAAAACACCACGACTTTTCTAGCCAACTAGGCTTCTTCAACCCAACACTTCATCGCATTATCCCCATAACCTCATTATTTATAGGACAAAATATAGCCCTTCATATCAATGACCTTCTTTGACTAGAAAAATCAGGACCTAAAGGCTTAGTCTCCTTAAACCTTCCTAACATTAAAGCTAATACTTTAGCACAAAAAGGCCTAATAAAATTCTATCTCTCCATTTTCATTATTACCTCAGCATGCTTTATTACAATAATATGAACCTAACTACACGAAGACCCCCTCGCACTAGTCCACGAGTCAATTCTAACACAACAAATAGTGCTAACAACAATGCCCACCCACAAATCAATAAACCCCACCCACCCAAATAATATAATAATGACACACCACTTAAATCCACACGAACAACGGATAAACCTTGTGAATCTACCCCACTAACCCCAAAACTAATAAAACCTCCTTCACTTAACACCACCATCAAAAATAGTACTAACACAACATATCCACCAAAATACCCTCCAACCTTTCCTCATGCCTCCGGAAACGGATCCGCCGCCAAAGCAACAGAATAAGCAAAAACAACTAGCATCCCACCCAAATAAATTAACAGTAACACAAGAGACACAAAAGAGCTCCCTAATAAAATTAAAACTCCACAACCTATACTAGCACCTACCACTAAACTTCCCGCCCCAAAATAAGGAGATGGGTTAGATGCAACACCAATTAAACTAATTACTAGACAAATCATAAAAAATTCAATCAAATATATCATTATTTTAATTTGGTCTCTCACCAAAACCTGCAACTTGAAAAACCGCCGTTGTATTCAACTATTAAAACCTCTAATGACACTTAATATACGTAAACATCACCCAGTTATTAAAATTATTAACTCCTCCTTTATTGACCTCCCAACTCCATCAAACATCTCTGCCTGATGAAATTTTGGGTCACTCTTAGGCCTTTGCTTAATTATCCAAACCATCACAGGCCTTTTTCTAGCCATACACTATACCCCCGACATCTCTTCCGCATTTTCATCTGTTGCCCACATTCATCGAGATGTCCAATATGGATGACTTATTCGCAACCTACACGCCAACGGCGCATCCATATTTTTTGTCTGCATCTATCTACACATTGGACGAGGCTTATATTATGGCTCTTACATATACATTGAAACCTGAAACATTGGGGTCCTACTACTACTTCTCGTAATAGCCACAGCCTTCATAGGCTATGTCCTTCCTTGGGGTCAAATATCATTCTGAGGTGCCACTGTTATCACCAATCTTCTTTCCGCAATCCCCTACATCGGCACCTCACTCGTTGAATGAATCTGAGGCGGATTTGCAGTAGACAACGCAACCTTAACTCGATTTTTTACCTTCCACTTCCTCTTGCCTTTTCTTATTATAGGAACCTCTATAGTTCACCTGCTCTTCTTACATGAAACAGGATCAAATAATCCAACAGGCTTAAACTCCAACACAGACAAAATTCCATTCCACCCGTACTACTCATACAAAGATTTACTAGGTGTTATATTAATTATTACCCTACTCCTATTCCTTGCTCTTTTTATACCCAACCTCCTTGGCGACCCTGAAAATTTCTCCCCCGCAAATCCCCTAGTCACCCCACCACACATTAAACCAGAGTGGTACTTCCTTTTTGCCTATGCAATTCTTCGCTCAATTCCAAATAAACTAGGCGGTGTCTTAGCCCTCCTCTTCTCAATTCTTATTCTTCTAGTTGTACCAATAATTCACCTCTCAAAACAACGCACCCTAGCTTATCGCCCACTATCCCAACTACTCTTCTGACTCCTAATTGCTGATATTATTATCTTAACATGAATTGGAGGCCAACCAGTAGAACACCCCTTTATTATTATTGGACAACTAGCCTCTACCCTATACTTTATTATTTTTCTCATCTTAATACCAATATTAGCACTAATAGAAAACAAACTCCTTAAATGATAATAGTCCTAGTAGCTTAAACCTAAAGCACTGGTCTTGTAAACCAGAAATGAGACACCTCCCTCCTAGGCCATCAAAAGAGAAGGCCACATACCCTCATCGCCAGTCCCCAAAACTAGCATTTTTTTTAAACTATCTTCTGGCTTATCTCATCTCATAACTATCCTGTTTCCGCCACTCCCCGCCAATCCTGTTTCCGCCACTCCCCGCCAATCCTGTTTCCGCCACTCCCCGCCAATCACTTGTATTTTCCTCCCCCTCTCTTTATAAAACCTCCTTAGCGGCCTTTTATCTACACCGCTCCAAACGCCTAACTATTTTATGCCCGATGATTAATTTACTATTATGTATATAGTGCATTAACCTATTTACCCCATGAAAAATTAAATATACATTATCCTTTAAATAAGACATTATACGTATATGTATAATTATGCATTAATATATTTACCCCATGAATATCATATATATACTATCTTCTATATATTTTACATAATACATATTAATTAATCGTGCATATATATAATTACCATACGACTATTATTTAAGTACTATTAACCTATATCTTTGACTTAAGAATATTTATGTATATCGTGCATTATTGTACAACCTCATGGATATCCATCAATCACTACCCTTCATAATCTTACATTCAGACATTACCTGCAATCATTCTCTTCAACACGGAAGTGTATTTTATACATGGTTATCTCTTAATCTAGCTTCTCACGTGAGAATCATCAACCCCTGCGTATAAGGCCCCCCTCCCTAGTCTCACGTCCATAACATGAGGTTGCACCACTTTCTCACCTTTTCCAAGGCCTCTGGTTGTTAGGTCAGGACCATCCTACTCTCCATCACCACTTTCTCACCTTTTCCAAGGCCTCTGGTTAATGGGTTAGTTACCCTCGTACCCTTGCTCATAGCATAACTGGTTTTCCTGGCAGCTGGTATTTTTTATTTCTCTTTCCCTTCAGACCTCATCTCAAGTGCTCCTACCTATACGGTTTCAGCCTGAGCTAACAGTGCAATGGACTTCGCGCAAGTTCTCTATATGGTATTATTGTCTTAATGCTTGGTAGACATATTTTTTTACACCACGAACGCAACCCTAAAATTTCCCATACAATTTTTGATAAATTTTAACAAAATTTTAATTAAATTGTCAAAAAAACTTCTAACACAAAATTTTACACAAAATACTCCGCGTCCGTGCTCATCACACGAAACTAAAAAAATTATTAATATTTTTTCTACAACAACTAAAATAATTATAATACTAAATTTAACCATATAAATTAAAATTTAACTAAAAAAAATACATTTTTTTTATGGCAAACCCCCCTACCCCCCTACCAATAATTTTTCCTGTTTAATCAAATTTTTTCCTCGCCAAACCCCTAAAACGAGATTCGACTAAACTGATCAATTATCGGTTAATTACAGTCAACACTACACTATTTAAAGTATAGATGCAACTACAATTTTTTTGTTTAAACCCTTGTTAAAATTTAATTCATTTATCAAATTTTTCTCCTGAAAGCTTCTAGTATTTGTTAAAAATTTTATCAATTCATCAAGTTAAAATTTGATTAGTTATCAAATTTTTCTCCTGAAAACTTCTAATGTTTGTTAAAAATTTTATCAATTCATCAAGTTAAAATTTGATTAGTTATCAAATTTTTCTCCTGAAAGCTTCTAGTATTTGTTAAAATTTTATCAATTCATCAAGTTAAAATTTGATTAGTTATCAAATTTTTCTCCTGAAAACTTCTAATGTTTGTTAAAAATTTTATCAATTCATCAAGTTAAAATTTGATTAGTTATCAAATTTTTCTCCTGAAAGCTTCTAGTATTTGTTAAAAATTTTATCAATTCATCAAGTTAAAATTTGATTAGTTATCAAATTTTTATCCTGAAAACTTCTAATGTTTGTTAAAAATTTTATCAATTCATCAAGTTAAAATTTGATTAGTTATCAAATTTTTATCCTGAAAACTTCTAATGTTTGTTAAAAATTTTATCAATTCATCAAGTTAAAATTTGATTGGTTATCAAATTTTTATCCTGAAAACTTCTAATGTTTGTTAAAAATTTTATCAATTCATCAAGTTAAAATTTGATTAGTTATCAAATTTTTCTCCTGAAAACTTCTAATGTTTGTTAAAAATTTTATCAATTCATCAAGTTAAAATTTGATTGGTTATCAAATTTTTATCCTGAAAACTTCTAATGTTTGTTAAAAATTTTATCAATTCATCAAGTTAAAATTTGATTGGTTATCAAATTTTTATCCTGAAAACTTCTAATGTTTGTTAAAAATTTTATCAATTCATCAAGTTAAAATTTGATTAGTTATCAAATTTTTCTCCTGAAAACTTCTAATGTTTGTTAAAAATTTTATCAATTCATCAAGTTAAAATTTGATTGGTTATCAAATTTTTATCCTGAAAACTTCTAATGTTTGTTAAAAATTTTATCAATTCATCAAGTTAAAATTTATTTATATATATATATATTTAATAAAATATGTTAGCTTTGTTAGGATTGAATTTTACATTTACCAAATCTTTATTCTAAAAGCTTCTAATATATCTCAAAACTTAACATATATTTAATAAAATATGTTGGCTTTGTTAGGATTGAATTTTTCATTTTTCTAAATCTTTATCCTAAAAGCTTCTAATATATTTCAAAACTTAACATATATTTAATAAAATATGTTGGCTTTGTTAGGATTGAACAACAAAGCCTTTTTTAACAATTTGTTATGTTTGTTTGGACCAAACTACATTTTTAAAAATTTTTAATTTTATATATATATATATAAAAAAAATTTTTTTTACTAAAAATATCATTTATCATATATCCTAGGACCAAAACAT